>NC_048299.1:222953230-223145474 GCF_013100865.1 Trachemys scripta elegans | reverse complement strand
CCCCCTTACCCTGCTGCTCAGAACAGGGTGTTGGGCTCTGTGCGAGCCGGACACGTGGCTGAGCTCCCCAGCACAACAAAACCCAGTCCCTGGCCCTGCACAACAAAACCCGGTCCCTGGCCCGGACCGGGCTGCAGGGGAGAGCTGCCCTTGTATCAGCACAAAGTGCTCTCGCTCCCGTTTTGCTACGCTGCATGGCAGAAACCGCTCCCAGTTGCAAAAGGGGAGGGCTGCACTTTGTGCTGATACACTTGCTCAGAATGCAGGGCGGATCTGGCTCCTCTACAGCTGCTCCGGAGTCCAGCCCGGGACTTTCCTGCAGCCCTCCCAGCCGCTCGGTCTGCTCTGCCGGGGGAGGGGGGAAATCCTGGACATTGTGAGTGCTTTACAAATTCCCCCCGGACGCTATTTTTAGTACAAAAAGGAGGACATGTCCGGGTAAATCCGGATGAATGGTAACCCTACCCTACTCCATGGCTTGCAGCAGAGGCTGCGCAGCCCTGCCCCATGGCTGGGCTGCAGTGGGAGTCATGCACCCCCCTCGCAGCTTCCTAGGGCCACGCGCTTCCCTTCTGACTGCAGCCGGGACCGCACACCACAGTTGCCAACTTTCATGCGGTAAATAAGCACCCCGACTTTCACAATAAGCCCGAAATCAAGCTAATCCCATTTCAAAACAAGGCCAAGACAAGCCACTCCCTAAGAATCCCAACAGTCTATGTGACTGCGTTTTTTCCGTGGGTTTGGCGTGTCGGCTGCACATCCCTGTCCCACAGCTGCAGCCAGCTCCAGAGCGGGGACTGTGTTCTGCCCTCCGCTATGGTCACTGGAGCCAGGGCTCGGCCTGTTAGTCCCCCCATAGGACTCCATTCACTCCTCCTCACCGAGCCCTGCCCCTGGTTATTTTTAGTAAAGTCACGAACAGGTCACAGGTTCAGTGAATTTTTGTTTATTGCCCAAGATCTGTCCATGACTTTTACTAAAAATAACCATGACAAAATCTTAGCCTTAAGTAGGAGAACCACTGACATAGGAAATGCCCTGGGTGTTTAAAAACAGATCAGTGCCTCTCTGGACAATTTTCTTGGTTACCACAAGAAGGCACTATATTGCATATTACATTGTGTTCACTTCCCCGGACAACTGATGTTTTCAGCCAGAATTACAGATTCAAGTGACTTTAAGGAGAGTTGTTCTCATCTTTTTGAAGGCTTATGGATACTATTTCAGAAACGTGGGAAATATTTACACCTGTGTCCTGCATAAGAAAGTTCCATTGTCATGTTTTATTTTCATCTCTTTTACTAATGCTGTAAAGTATTAAACATTGGAGCAGATTCAGTGGCACACTTTGTTTTGTGCTGCTCCAATGACACAAAGCAGCCATAAACCTGACCTAATTGAGTTTATGGTTGTTTTGTATTGCTGGAACAGCACAGAGCACCAAAAGCATGCCAATGCATTTGGCTTACTTTTTGGAATGGTAGCAAGAATCAGTTTGGAAAAAAAAAAAAATCCTGAAGGCAAAAACTCCAGTTTTGGTAATTCCTATTTAGGATTTAATTCCAGCACTCCTATCTACTCTGAGTAGTATCTAGTGAAGTCAATAGGCTTGCTTATCCACTTCATTACACCAGTTTTACTCTGGTATGATTCCATTGCTGGAGCAACAAGGCTATTGCTTGAGCTTCCCTATGTCTCACACACTCTGACAATCATTTCAGCCTAGGGTTGCCAACTCTGACTGAAGATATCCCAGGAGATTTTCCACCCCAACATGACGTAATGTCATTTTCTTAAAATATTCTATTAAAATCTCCTGGATTGCTTTCAATAGTCACCAATGCCGATTCCAGGAGACTCCAGGCCAATCCTGGAGGGTTGGCAACCCTATTTCAGCCCCTTGTGATTGTTGGTAGCCAATGTAACTTATGCCGGGGAGCAGACCTGGCACACAGCTCAGCGGTGCAAAGGTGACCTTTACACCCTCTTTTTCATCCTCCCTCTGGTTTGTGCCGTGTTTCTTTGACAAAGCCAAAGAACTGGTTCAGTTTGTAAATCTCTGAATACATGATTATACAGAAACCATCATAAGCACTTGTGGTAACTTGTAGACAAGGTCCTCCTTTTCTATTGAAAAAGAAATGACATGCCCAGCACATTATATGTTTGAAGTTGTGGCAGAAATACATCTAAAAGTGTTGTAACAATCTTTTGTGGAAAGAATACACCCCATGGTTTGGTAATAATATAAGTTTTTATAATGATCTAAATATGTATGTACACAAAGGCTCTGAAGGAACTGTTTGAATCTTTTATATAATCAACATTTGTTAAATCACAGCAAAACTTCCTCTGACTTCAGTGGGGCCATAGACTTCAAAGGTATCAGATTTCACCCCCTGTATACCTTTTTATATAGTGATTCCTTAGTACTGCATATACCTGTTCCCTCTGTGTGGGATATATATCTGCTTAATTTACTGACGAAACCAAACTTTTAACGCTGCAAGCACTGAAGAACCTGTATAATGTAACTGAAGAGCAAGCTGTATTCTACTCTGCCTCAAGTATCATCAACTAAATTGCTAGCTATTAAATCTCTGACTCCAGAATCTTTATTGGTTTTGATAGTGATGATGCAGACAGGAAAAAAGTTTGATTTTGTATAGCAGGATGTGAGTGTAATCGTGGCTGTTGGAAAGATGCTTGACTGGATTTGTAAACCAAACAAAATTGGAGAGTGGAAGTCATTGATGATGGCCTGGGAAAATATGAAACAGTGAGATGTGATTTTTAGAGATGGTCCTTTTTTAACCACAACCACACTTTAATGTTAAGGTCATAACATAAAAACAAACACATAACTCCCCTTAAAATGTGTAGGAGCCCATCCATATCCAAGGGAAGAATCTGGCTTCTTATAAAAGAGGGACAGATAATCTTGTGGTTGAAGCATTGGAAATGGCAGCTAGGAGATGTGAATTCTAATCTCACTTTGCCCCACGTTTCATGACAACTATATAGGCTTCTTGGGCAAGTTATTTAGGCAGAAATTTTCAAAGGTGCCCACTATTTTTAGGTGTCTCAGGTTTTAGGAGCCCAGCTTTAGAAACCTAGGTCTAATGTTCAGAGGCGCCGAGCACCGATAGCTCCTACTGATTACAACTGGAGTTGTAAGTATTCAACACTTATGAAAATCAGCCTTGGTGTCTCAAGTTGGGCACCCCAAACTTGGAGGCCCACAAATTAATGGACACTACAAAATTTGGCCTCTCTCTGCTTGAGTTTCCCCATCTATTCCATGTGCATAATAATTGTTACTTCACAGAGTGTTGTGAAGCTTACTTCGCTATTGTTTGCTAAGTGCTCTGGGATTTTCAGGTTGTATTTAGGTGATTCTGGTTTATAGGTTTTTACTCACTTATCACCGTGATATATATCTGGACACCTGTACAAAACCCTAAGATAGCCATAGCCATACAAAATTAGACAGATGAGATAGGTGGAAAATGCTATAGATATGAAAAGTGTAACCATAGTTTTTAAACACACTTTGTTATATGGATGTATTGCAGTGGTTTCCTAGTCACTGAGGCTGGGATTTTCAGCAGACCTAATGGGGTTAGGCACCCAATTCTCATTGAAAGTAATTTGGAGTTGGGCAACTGACTCCTTTAGGTCCCTTTGAAAATCCCAGGCTGATTTCACATATCAAATCCAGTTTTTAGATTTGGGCACCCATTTGGCAATTAGGCATCTACACTAGATTGAGAATCTAGATCAGTGGTTCTCAAACTTTTGTACTGGTGACCCCTTTCACATAGCAAGCCTCTGAGTGCGACCCCCCCTTATAAATTAAAAACACTTTTTAATATATTTAACACCACTGTAAATGCTGGAGGCAAAGCGGGGTTTGGGGTGGAGGCTGACAGCTTGCGACCCCCCCGTGTAATAACCTCATGACCCCCTGAGGGGTCCCGACCCCCAGTTTGAGAACCCCTGATCTAGATGTTGAAATGAAAATGCACATGTAAAATTAGCTACCCTGCCTTAGACACCCATATTTGAAAGTTTGGTCCACCACGGCCCCGATCATGGGAAGTACTGAATGCCCCCAGCTCCCATTGTTTTTAATGGGAATTGAGAATGCTCAGCTTTGTAGGAAGCATTCAGCAGTATACTGGACTGAACTCCAAATAAGCTACAACATCTAGGTTGTAGCTGGGGATTAATCTAGGGAGCAAAGTGCACCAGTCACAGGTAACGGATTCTTTACTCTTCCAGGTATGTAAGATATTAATTATGAGACTAGTGAAAACACACATAGAGACATGAAGTTTTTATTTAAATCTTAGATACAAGAAATTATAGAAAAGCAAGAGAAGTACAGGAACATGTAGGTATTGTAAAGCACCCTTTAGCCCACAGCATTGCATTGTGCATGCTTACAGCTTAGGCTGGTACAAGATAAAGCAATTCCCCAATGTTGACATGCTTACAAGCTGAGGGAAGCCAGTGGAGATGAAGATGAAACAAAGTAAGTGGCGAGTGCATTATAGGAGGAGGTGACAGTCCAGGCTTCTGCCTTCTTATCACCCAGTGGCCTACTTTTGGTGTATGCCAGGCATGGATGGCATGCCCCAGTTCTGGCTGTGCCTGCGGGACTATACCATCCGCCCCCCAAACAAAATGGCGTAGTGTGAGATCACGCTGCATAGGGCATACCACTGCCTGATTAAAAATGCCACACCATGCCACTGTTATCACCCCAATGTTCCAACTGGGGATGGGCTTGACAACCTTTTATACACCTTTTCCCATTCCACCCTGTGACGGGTTGGATCACAGAAACCCCCTTGGGAGCTGCCACCAGATGTGCAAAGACTACCCCTGCTTCTGTTTTCCCTGCCAGCTCAGGACTCCAGCACCCTGTCTTGCTGAGCCAGACACTCCCGTCTGGCTCCAGACACAGATCCAGGGTCTGAATCTCCTGTCCCAAAGTTGCAAGTTTACCTGAAAACAGCTCACGGTAGTGTGCTTGTCTTTAGCACTCAGATGCCCAACTCCCAATGGGGTCTAAATCCAGATAAATCCGTTTTACCCTGCATAAAGCTTATGCAGGGCAAACTCATAAATTGTTCGCCCTCTATAACACTGATAGAGAGATATGCACAGTAGTTTGCTCCCCCAGGTATTAATACATACTCTGAGTAAATTACTAAATAAAAAGTGATTTTATTAAATACAGACAGTAGGATTTAAGTGGTTCAAAGTAGTAACAGACAGAACAAAGTAAGTCACCAAGCAAAATAAAATAAAATGCGCAAATCTATGCCTAATCAAACTAAATACAGATAATCTCACCCTCAGAGATGCTTCAGTAAGTTTTTCTCAGACTGGACATCTTCCAGGCCTGGGCACAATTCTTTCCCCTGGTACAGCTCTTGTTCCAGCTCAGGTGGTAGCTAGGGGATTCTTCATGATGGCTCCTCTCCCTCTCTGTTCTCTTCCCCCCTTTATATATCTTTTGCATAAGGTGGGAACCCTTTGTCCCTCTGGGTTTCCACCCCACCCTCACTGGAAAAACACCAGGTTAAAGATGGATTCCAGTTCAGGTGACATGATCACATGTCACTGCAAGACTTCATTACTCACTTGCCAGCACACACATATACAGGGAGACTCACAGGTAAATACAGCCATCTGCAGACAATGGGAGTCATCAAGATTCCAAACCATCATTAATGGTCCACACTTTACACAATTACAATAGGCCCTCAGAGTTACATTTTATATTTCTAGTTTTAGATACGAGAGTGGTACATTTATACAAATCAGATGATCATACTCAGTAGATTATAAGCTTTGTAATGATACCTTACAAGAGACCTTTTGCATGAAGCATATCCCAGTTACATTACATTCACTTATTACCGTATTTTCTCTAAAACTATCTCAGTTACATTATATTGACTTATTATCACGTTTTTATAAAACCATATAGACTGCACAACGTCACACACCCACATACATCCAGGACCATAGTGTCAGTCTCTATTTATATTTGGAATTCTGGGAGACCAATTTTAGGGTTCTAGTGGTCCATATGTGTTATTCCAGTTGACTATAATTCCATTTCCAACTGTTAATCCAATCATTCGCCTTAGTCCCTTTCCCAGTAGTTTTGATATGTCAATGTGGTTAGCTCTTACTGCAAAAAGCCCTTAAGATGCTACCATCTGTTTATGATTTACCTATTTATCACAAAGTGCATTGCTAAACTATCACAAAATACATATTTACTAACTTCTAGGCCTCACTGTAAGCCCTTAATACTTAAGACCTATACCTGAGCCTATTTTTTAATAAATATATGTTGGTTCTTCTACCTGCTGTTACAGATTCAATAACTTTCATCATTATTTTACCCAAAACTATAGATCCTCCAAGATCAGGTCAAGGGTCAATGGTCAAGAAAGGATAAGATGATAAGATGTCAGCATCTGTTTTCCTGTGTTTTAAAATGTTTATCCTCAAAGAGGAAGAGAAGAAAGGGATTATAGAGCTTAATCTTGAATTTCTTTCCTTCTGTTGGATTGTGTTACAACTTGAAGGTTGCTATACAATAGGGCTTTTCTTGGTATAAATCATTATATTCATGTTCATTCTTTTCCCCCCTCTGGTGACACTCCACTACTTAGATTTACTCTCCAAACTTTTGTCAGTTACCTCTGGATGGCAGTAGATATAGTTACAAGATGATTCAACCAATTCTTAAGCCTGCTCTGAGACTAGTACTAAGAGTATTTTTTTCAGGAAAGCTCAGTGTACTAGTAATTTAGTAAAATAGCAGAAAAGGAGCCCTTAAAATACTTACACTCTCTCCAAATCATTCCTCTTAATTAATTTATGGTTTTAATTCAATATTGCTTGAAGTAAAAGTTTACTTTTAAGGATTCTTTTATATGACAAACTTTATACAAATTATTTGCTCATCTGGATCTAGATTAAATGCTGAAGACTGTGGGCCAAATTGTGCCCTGCATAACAATAATATCCTAATTTACTACATTGTATAGCTCCTAACACCAGGGGCCTGTAGATGCTACTGCAATGCAAATAAATAATAATAATAATAATGAATTTGGCTTTAGATGATACCTTTCCTGTTCACCATAACCTCTAAGTACAAATATATTGACAGGCAAAAAAATGTGGGCTATTGCAATTTGGATGATGATTTTCCCTGAGAAAAGACTGTAGGACTAGGTCCTAAATCAGCACAAACAATAACATATATTTGGGGCCAAATTTTGCAGTGATTTATACTCTCTTCGGTCTCCTTTATTAATGGAGTTGCAGAGGATATAAGTCAGTTCAGAATTTGGTCCTCAATATGGTCTGTAAAAAATGAGGATAATAATACTTCCCTACCTCACAGGGAGTGTTGTGAGGATAAATACATTGAAAGATTGTGAAGCATTTTGCAATCTATGATGAAAAGGGCTAGCTAAAAGCTAGGCTATTATTTTATATTTAAATTATCCCTGCAAACAGAATTACTGAATACACTTTCAAGGCAGTGGGATCATGGGGGGAAATACATGCACAAATCCTACTCACAAATAGCAAAATATTCGTATGTGTGAGTGTACCTCCCACACACTACTTTGATAACATACCCTGTAGGTGTCCATGTAAAAGATACTAAGTGCTATGTTACCAATGTGATGTTTCAATTACATCAGTTACAGTCACTCACTAACCTGTTTTCTGTTGACAATTATCAACGAAAGGAAAAAAAACCTTTTGATTTAAACCTTTTTACACACAGTATTGCAGCACTTTATGTGTTTAATCCAGGTTATTAGGCAGCAGACAAGCAGGGTTTCCATTCACAGACAACTGCAAGTGACTCATGGAAGATGAGAGTCATTTACGAACAGTTGTACACTCTGGTACCAAGTACATAGGTTGTTCTCCACATTAACCCAAGAAGAGTTGTGCTAACACATAAATAATTTGATTTTAAATTGCGCAACCACCTAACAGCACTCAAACCAGCAGGGAGCTCTCTGTTCTGATCAGCAGTCAGTGCTCTGCTTTCCTGTTTAAAGGGTGACACTTTGATCTAAAAGCCAGCCCCCCCCCCACTCTGCCATAACAACATCAGCTATTCTGCACAGTAGTATTTATTCCATGTTTCCTCTGTAGCATGCCTTTGTGTCTTGCATTGTGCTCATCTGCTGCTCCATTCTGAGGCCAGGTCTACACTACCCCCCTAATTCGAACTAAGGTACGCAACTTCAGCTACGTGAATAACGTAGCTGAAGTTCGAAGTACCTTAGTTCGAATTAGTTCGAACTTACCTTGGTCCACACGCGGCAGGCAGGCTCCTCCGTCGACTCCGCGGTACTCCTCTCGGCGAGCTGGAGTACCGCAGTCGACGGCGAGCACTTCCGGGTTCGACTTATCGCGTCCAGACTAGACGCGATAAGTCGAACCCAGAAGTTCGATTTCCAGCTGTCGAACTAGCGGGTAAGTGTAGCCAAGGCCTGAGTGTGCTGGCAGTACAGTAAAATGGACTAAAATCTCAGTCTCTGAAGTGCTCTACATTGGTGCTTCAGAAATTGGGGTTCTAGCCATTTCACTCCATTACCGGCTAATTCAGTCCAGGGACAGGAAGCACAAGCAGTGAGTAGTGGTGAAAGGAGCAATACAAGTAGGGGACTGTGGGAGACAGAAGGTACGTCCATAGTGCATGCTTCTTTTGGCAGCATGTAGAGTACATACTCGGATAGTCCCCCACAATACAGGTATAAATAGCAACGTAGATGGTGAGGCACAGCTTAGGCAAGTAAGACCCACCTGAAGCCTGTGAATATGTATCCAAGTACATACCCTATAGGGCTCTCTACTTCCCCAAGCCCCGCTTCCCTGTCTAGAAGGCCACTTTTAGCAATGTAGTGTCCTGCTACCTCCTCCTTGCTAGAGCTTTCTCCTGCCCCAGGGAAAGACTCCAACAGTTGGGAAAGGAGAGGGAGAAAGACCCAGCCACAGTAAAAGGCTCTAGCAGTGGGAAGCTGTCATGTACTTCTGTACCAGATATGGACTGGCTACAAAGCTTGCTTATACACACCACGTGTGTTCATTATAAAATCCTTTAATGCTCTGCCCTGGCTAAGGTTAGCTTTAAATAATGTATTTTACACACAGTACCATCTAGTGGCTGAACAGTATAATGCAGTTTAGCATTTTACGCCAGAGCCTTTCACTGATACAGGCAGGTTTGCACTATTGTGTGGATGCAATAGGCTTTTCACCATGGCATGTAGCTACACATACCCTACATGGCACCACCATGTTCTGTGTACAGCAGCTAGCACATTAGCACCAGGGCGTCCATGACTAAAGTTCCTGGTTCCTACAGCAATACAAATAATACATAAATAAATATGTAATATACAATCTCTTTGTAGCTTGCAACAGCATTGAATACAAATACAACAGCTCCTGAGGATACAGTTGGAGTAGATTGCTCAGCATTACAATGACTCCATTCATTCTTCTCAGACAGGACACAGCAATTGGTGATGTGACCTCCCCCGCCCCATCCAGGGCCCTCACCTGTAATTTATGCAGAGACCTATTCTTTTCAATTTACATCTGAGCCCACTGGGAGAGGTTGCAAGATGCCATGGGCAACACACCCAGCTGTATATTTCCTTCTTAACAAACACAACCAACTCCATCATCAAGGTGCGACAAAGCCATAGCACCCCCTTTCTGTCACCATCTTCCAGTCACTCAGATTTATAACCTGAAAGTCAACTTTGCCTCTGCCTTCTATCAGACCTTGAATCCATCCCCATTCAGCAAAGCACTTCCTCACGTGCTTAATGTTAAGCACGTATTTAACTTCTTTGCTGAAGAGAGGTGGATTTAGAACATGCCTAAATACTCTGCTCAAGCTGTGCCTCTGAACTCCCTCAGCTAGGCTATGTCCAAATCGCTTGCTCCTACCTCCATAACATTTGCAGAATCTGGCCTTTTCTCTCTATCCATACAGCTAAACTTCTCTTCCAGGGCCTTGCCATTTCCTCTTAACTACTGCAACTTTCTTCTCTCTAACCCTCCCAACAGCCACCTTGTCCCCATCAGGGCCATCCAAAGTCTAAGATACTTGTCTTAGCCCATCATTCTGATCCTGTTACTCCTTCCTGCCTTTTAATCCCTCCTTCACTGCGTTCAGTTCAATTTTCATGTCCTCATGTGTAACCCTTCTGCCAGTCAGAGTTGGCAGAAACAAGGGCCGGGTTCATTATCTAGGGGCTCCTTTTCAACAATATAACACAAACCTGGCTCGAGCCCCCACCCAGTGACCTAAGACAATTACGCACCATCCGTGGGAACCACTAAGAGGCAATACTTCCCCTCTCGCAAGCACAGAGTCTGAGTGTAGTAAAAGCTTTTAATAAAAGGAGGGGAGTAACTCAGCATTAATTTGGGAAAACACTACAACCAGGCTTCATAAACATAAACCATGAGCAAAAGACCCACCCCCAAGTAAATTGGGCAGTGTCCTTTTCCCAGCGGTGAAAGTAGGCTGGTAAGGGCTGGTACGGCCCATATGCAGCCGACGTTAAAGTGCTGCTGTGGCAGTGCTTTAACATCGCTGCCCTTTTCGCACCCCACTGTCGGCGGCCCTTCCATGCCCTGGAGCTCTCGGCTGCCGCCTATATGGTCGTTTGTGTACCGGCTCTTACCGGTACGCTGGACTGTACCATACCAGCTTACTTTCACCTCTGTCCAACACCAGCCACAAGTGAACATTTGGGCAAGCAATCCCATCATGCTGAGCACCTAGGCAGGGTGGGTGTGTCCTGCAAACAAGATCAGCTTCTGAATTCCTTTTCCACAGCTCACCACTAGATGTCAGGGGAAAGCTCATTCAGACTCTGCTTACACATGTATAAGGCCCTTCACAACTCAGCCCCTCCCTACGTATCCACTCCTGTATCTTATGCCCCTCCATCTCCCACTGAGCACTGGGCTGTTCATGTCACCTAATTAACTCAATAGGGCACTGACCCAGGTGTTAGGGAACCTGGGTTCTATTATCACCATGTGCACTGACTTGCTGGGAAATCTTGGGCAAGTTGCTTAGCCTCTCCATGCATTGATTTACCAACCTCTAGAATAGCTATAATTCAGATACATACTGCACAGAAGCTTAATGAACTAGTTCATGTTTGTAAAACACTTTAAGATTCTTGAATAAAAGGCAGTACAGGAAAAGCAGGGGCGGCTCTAGCTTTTTTGCCGCCCCAAGCACGGCAGGCAGGCTGCCTTCGGCGGCATGCCTGCGGGAGGGACCTGGTCCCGCAGATTCGGTGGCATGCCGAAGACAGCCTGACTGCCACCCTCGCAGGGACTGGCTGGGCGCCCCCCGTGGCTTGATGCCCCAGGCACATGCTTGGAGCGCTAGTGCCTGGAGCCGCCGCTGATAAAAAGTGCACTGGGTGAGCTGGTTCTCCTGCCTCCCTGTTCTCTGTGTGGAAGAGCATTCCAGAGTGTGTTGCCCAACTTCTGCAGGGATTTCTCTGCTAAGGCACAATACAATAGCTGCCCAGATTTTTCCAGAAAGCACTGATATGAACATGGTTAGTCATGTGGTAAGTGTGGATGCACCAATACATCTGAAATATGATTGAATTAAGCTTACAACTCAACCACGTTTGTTGCTGTGATGCGACATGGCAAGCTATCTTCTTGTATAAATTGCTCTGACCCCTCTGGTCTGTAACCACCACTGTGTACTTTATTTGTGTTTTATCAACCACCACCCTCTTACAGTCCTGTGAAGAAATTCTTATTTCCAGTGTTATGCAATCATAAAAGAGGGAAGAGCTCTCCCTTTACTGTGGCCCTGCTAGCCTTTCTCTCTCTTCTCCCGTCACACTTCCTTCCCATGCTCCTTTTCTACTAGTGCAATTAATGGCCTAATTAGCTCCTTAGCTGTCCCCAAGCTGTCCCCCAGGCTGATCTAATAATTAGCCACTCTTTCCCTCAGCCAAGCTTTCTCTGGGGGAATAACTGGATTTACAGTGACCAGAGTGCTGGTTCAAAGGCTTGGTCTCAGCACTCTGACACAGTTGCAATCAGATCAGATGAGAGGGTCACAAACTAGTTACAAAGCCCTGGTTGTACACAGAGTGCAGATAGAGCTATAGATTGGAAAGCAGTTGTTTTTACTTACCTGGTAAGTCTTTGCTTTTCTGTATTTCTCATGCTAGATCAATGACATCACAAATGTGTCCAGGCATAGAGAATATAGGAAGGGAGAAGGGAAGCCAAATGGAAAAGTACTTTATAAAAGAGTTGAAAAGGATCAGTAGGGGAGGAGGAAGAGAACAACATCTCCTAAAAATGAATGGTTTGAATGATTGCGGCGTTTCCTTCATTCCAATTTACTCAAGCTGTGCAAAACAGCCCTAACTAGAGAACATTCTCATTACATTTTTGCTGATTAGTGCAGGGGAAAAAAAAGCTGTAGTTGGTATGGGAGCGGTTGTGGCTATTCAGAAAGCTTGGTATGCAGTTTTATTCACACTACAGGTTATTATGATGGGGAAATTACCTGATACTAACCCAGTCTTCTAAATTAATCCTCTAAACTCAAGCAACTGAGTAAAGAGAAAAATAAATGGATACTATCAATCTCTTATTTGCTAAAAACCTTAGTTTCAGATTGGAAATTTACTGATCCATGTTTGTAATCTTAAAGGATTCAACAACTGTCCTCAGTGCTTCATAAGAAAGAACTGCTGTATGTATGCATGCATAGACACAGGCATCGTATGAAATTTATATCGACACTACAAACTTAAACACTGCAATTTGAGATTCTTTGGAAACAATTTATAGTATTGTTTTATACATTCGCATGTGATGTTCACCTATCATATTAAACATAGCACTGTAGATTGTAAATTTTTAAGGAAACATGTTTGTAAGCCTGAGCTTTCCCATTAAGGCCCACATTCAGCAAGGTACTTATGCATGTGCTTAACTTTAAGCACGTGGGTAGTCCCTTTGATTTAAAGAGATTATTTACATGTTTATAGTTAAACACATTCTTACATACCTTAGTGAATCAGGGCTTTGATCCCTCTCTTTTGGAAACCCTGATTATGTGTTTCATGACATAGAAATATGTAGATGTAATTGAGCAGAACATAGCCCAAGATCTTTATTTGATTTTCTTTATTATCATTCTGTAAAATTCAACTAAATTATTACAAACCTGCCCCTCCATGCAAATGTCTGAGATATTCAGGTCCCAGAATAAGCTGCCCTAAATCTTCCATTCTGCCCTCTTCCAGGGCCGTATTATAACACCGATTTTTAAGTAGAAGTTCACATCAGCATAATAGTTCTGCCTAAAAATTAATGGCATGATATAGCCTTTGCCCCATGGGATCCAGGAGTCAAATATTGCTTTTAGGTGCACCAGTACCTAGGGTAGCCCCAATTAAATGAGTGTAGTTAAGCCAGGTTTCACTTCAGTGTAAATGAGAGCATTCTCATTTGGTACCCTTGTCCATATGGTCTGCCATGAGGGAATTTGGGGCTTTTGATGCAAAGATAAAAGATGACTAAAGCTAGGCTGGTGTTAACTAAAGGAACCAGTAGTAACTTGTCTTCAGCCCTGTTATATCTCCAGCTCCCACTGAACTGACTGGAAAAATAACAGTTGTCTTCAGCCTGGATTGTAAGGATGCCAAGCACAGACCTACCTTTAAGCACATGAGCAATTTCAATGATTTCAAAGCTTAAAGCTAGGTATGTGCTTAAGGACAGGTTGCTAGGTGTCCGGTTTTCAACTGGAACACCCAGTTGAAAAAGGACCTTCCCCAGCCTGATGGGAATGAGTGAGTGAGTGAGGGTGGGAGAGAGCAAGTGATGGAGGGAGAGGGGTGGGGCCTCGGAGAAGGGGCAGAACAAAGGTGTTTTGTTTTGTGTGATTAGAAAGTTGGCAACCCTATATCAAGCCTCCCTTGCCTGATTTTCAAAGGTGCTGAGCATCTGCAGCCATTAGGCCTTGATTCAGGCAAACTCACAGAAGTCAACAGATTTAAACACATGCTTATAATTGAACACATACCTCTGTGCCCTCCTGAATTGGGTCCCTGTTGACTGTAGTGTGAACTGGGTCAGGAGTGCTGGAACAGGGGGCCATGGCTCCATCTCCCACTTTTTACTGGCCGTCAGGACAAGTGATGGGGGGAGGGGGCAGAGAGGAGTGAGCAGAGGGCAGGGTCTTGGGGGGTAGAGGCAGCGTGGGGGCTGGGCCTCGGGAGAGGGGGCAGTGTGAGGGCGAGGGTGAGAGGAGAAGGGGCAATGCGGGAGTCTCAGGGGAAGGGGTGGTGTGGGGGAGGGGCACGGTTTAGGCACCGGTGGCCCTCCCACTTTTAGGGAGCTTCCACCTCTCCTGAACTGGGGTTGCATTTTCTTTGATCAGCTCTAGTGCCCTAATGTTTGGGACCAGGGACTTGAAAGGTGGCATAGGATGTCAGGGATATGCCTTTTTTTTTTTTTTTTTGCTATCTCCATGAAAATCTGCCCAAATCCAGTCTCTGAAAAAAAATCACGATTTGCACATGCTCAGTAGAGACTTCTTTGTCTTTAGCAGTTAAAATCTCCAAAGATTCTGTCCACACTGGGCAGGCTCCAGGCTGGGTCTGAGCAGGACATTTCCTGCAGTTGCATCTGTGGGCTATGCCAGGGCCAAGGCACCTGAAGGGAAAGCTAGGAGCCTGTCTTTCCTGTGTTCTCAATGACTCTTCTGTTGGGCCCAGGCAGCATGGAGGAGGAAGCTGCCTCATTCAAAGATGAGGGGAGAAGAACAGAACCTTTGTGTGTGGGGAGGGGTAGATTAGTACAAGGACAAGAGGGAAGAAGACTGAGATTGGAGGCTGGTGGGAGAGAAGGAATATGGGACTGGGAGTTGGGGTGTGTGGAGACTGGGGCAGGCTGAGGAGACAGGGAGTACTGTGAAACAGCACTTGGGGGGTGACACAGAGATAGGACGAAGAGCCAAAAGGGCAACTGAGACAGAGAACCAATGGGCTGTGGGGTATTGGTGAGAGGAGGCAGATTCAATGAGGAGCTAGGGTGCAGGGGGAAACTGGGATTTGTTGGGCTAAGACATTGGGACAAAGATCCGGAAGGGAGGAGGGAGGACTCTGAGATTGGATGAGGAACCAGGGGAGGGTGATTGGGACTGGAAAGGAGTGAGTATGGGGAACATGTGTGGGAGGAGGCAAATGGAGACCAGGGCGGGGAAGAGAGACTGATTGGAGGAGCCAGGAGAGGGTGGGGACTGGAAATGGCTGGACAAGGAGATTGGGTTTGGGAGGTGGAAGTCTGAAGAGATCAGATTATTCTTGCTGAGCAAGAAGACTGGGATTGGGCTGAGAAGCCAGAAAAGTGAAGACTTGAATTGGCTGGTTGAGGAGAATGGGAATGGGATGAAAGATGAAAGGGGAAAAGACAGGACTGGGAGAGATAGATTGGAGAGAAAGGGGCACATTTAAGAGGGGAAAAGGGCAGAAGAGTCTCTGCCCACTACAGCACAATTCCCTGCAGAGACTAGAATGGATTCAAAATTCCTCTGAGGTCAGCTAATATCCGTGAAACCCATTGGCAAAGTGGTAGAATTCATGCCCCTCTCTGCTTAATGAGCAACTGTCTGATGATTACTGGAGTGCTAACTATGGAATGAAAAGTTTGGATTGGTGACATTATAAGTAAGTCATCCTCCCCTAGTCATATTCTCTCCTTCCCCATAAGGAATGTGACATCACATGTCAGCCAGACAGCCAACGATCACTTATGAACCATACATGACCTCATCAGCTATGAAGAACCTGATAGAATCTGCATCATTGAGACCTGTCTGGTAGACACTGCAAATCCTGTGCTAGCCAACCTTGTCCCCACAGGATGCATGCTACATCACCGACCCAGACAGGCCAAGAAGGCAGGTGGCATTGCATTCATCCTCTCTGCACACATCAAATCCAAAAGAGGTGCCTCAGGTTCAAGTTCATTCAAATTAATTCAGTTGACAAAAGAAACCAAAGTCAATGCTAACATAGATTTTACACTCACTCCTGAGATTGTTGTCTGTGGCTACAGCCCATGGCTAGAACCCCTCAGAACGCTGTCAGCCTGTTGCTGGAACCCTGTGGGGGCGCTCTCAGGAGGCTGTCGGCCTGTTGCTGGAACCTTGCTGCCCCCACCATGTTCCTCCACACCACACTCAACTTTTTTTGACAAAAGTGGACATTTGTCCCGTTTGCTCTTGCCAACTGATCAAGTGAGCAAGAGCAAATGGGACAAATGCCTCCCTTTGAAAAAAATAATTGTGTCTGGGCTTAAAAAAGGGACTTTCCCAGCCAAAACAAGACGTTTGGTCACCTTATCTCTCTCCATTCTGAAAACTCACCATTTATTCCTACCCTTTGTTTTCTGTCTTTTAACCAGTTACTGATCCATGAGAGGACCTTCCCTCTTATTCCAGGACTGCTTTAAATTTAGAATTTAATATAATTTTAAAGTATCAAGCTGATAACAGATGCATATACATTTCTGGAACTGTAAAAAAATCAAGTTTTGACATATTGGGATACAATACTGCTTAGCCATAGCAAAAGTACACTGTAAAACAATACATTAAAATGTAAACAATACAAATGTTCGTTTGTTTAAGCTAATATGCTTTATTATTTTCCCGTTTCCCATTGAACTTCTATTACTTTGTTTGCAAGGCCAGTGATTTTACTGATAAAATCTGGTCTACTATAGAGAATTTTAGTGTTTGCAGAACCAGTTCAAGCCCTGGAGTGCTTTTAAAACACATTATGGCTGATTCTGTCATCGCTTAAATTGGCATAAGCCAAAAGGAACTCAATTTATGTCAATGACAGTGTCCCAAGGGTCTTTGCAGAATCTGCAACATACTTTTTGAACAATTCCAGGCTTTTGATAGTTTTAATAATTTTCATTCCTCTTTTACTGCTCACCTGCATAGTTGTTGGCTGTCAATCTGCTCTTGATGGTTCTGGGGTTTGGGACAGCTGGCTGTTGTTCACGTTCTGCCACCTGCTTCTTGTTCTTGATCTTCTTATTCCTCTTTCTCGTCCCTTTGACTATCAGAGTTCATTATGTTATTAATGTCAGCCCCTCGGGTAAGTACATTCCACATCTCATGGTAATGCTGTGGAACATACAACATGCCAGGAATAGTTTGTTAATCTTTCAGGAACGTATTGTAATTTGCCACCAGTCCAGTGCAAACACTTGGATCTTATTTTAAGAGGGCAAAATGCCCTCGTTATGACCATTCTGGTAGGCCCAGGATCGCTGTAGTGTTTGTACTGTATTCTTACTGGAGCACTGTCATAGCTCCCAAGCCCCTTAGCTATTATTTACTTTGTCTGCCTCTGTGCCCGACAGTCTCTGAATCTTACTCTCACATTTAAGTTCTCCTCCACATTCGGGTTTCTTTTAAAATCAGTTTGGAATGGGGTTCCCTCCTGTGTGTTGCACAGAGAGCACCCCGCGCATGGCTGGTGTGTAATTGGCTTAGCTTGCACCCTGGCATAGTAGGGTTTCTGTGACTATTGGTCAAGAGCAGCTTGCTGAGGGGGCCTCTCAGTGCTTTTGAAAACACTAGTCCCACCATCTTGGAGTGATCAGCACCCAGAAACGCACACGGGGACTTGAGCAGCACTAAATGTCTGTTCTGAAAACTTCCTGAATGCCCAAGCATGCTGATCCCCTGTGGGAACATGCAACAGACCACATGCACTAGAAAGCAGAGGCTTTGGAACTCTCCGCTTTGATGTTTTAGGAACTCTCAAGATGAGTGGAGATTTTTAATAGTCAAGGCATTCACAGGAATGTGGTTAATGTTAGTGTATGTTTAAGCAGCTAACTGTTATACTGTGGATGGAGGATTCTTTGAGCATTACATTCTGAAAAATGCATCTGAATTCTCTTTGTTAAAATAATATCTCATTGATGTGAAATAAAGATTAAAGGTCAGCTGTCAAACGTAGCTGTTAGAAAAAAAATCTCCCATGGGTTTGTGAAACCTTTTTAAACACATGACACTTTTGATGAATAGAGAAAATTTGATCAATGAATCATTAGGAGCATTATGCCTGATAATGGAAGCCAGGCATGTCACTTGGAGCCTTTTTGCTCATGTGTTTCACACACTTTTGTTAACCTGTAGCATCATTATTGATAGCTTGCTAATGCGATGATACTCTACCCCACTCTCGGATTTCAAAATATTTAACGTCCTTTATGGGAAATGCTTACCTAATAAATTAGTTTATGCACTATTGAGACTCAAGATAGTTCTTTAATACAGTTGGAAAGCCTGCTCTTGTTCTATACAATGATCACTATGATAAGTATAATTAATAGAAAAATATCCTGCTATGCATGAATGTGGAACTATCTTGGCTTGAGTCTCTTGTCACACCAGTTTTACCTCAGTATAATTCTACTGATTTCAGTGGCGTTATTTCTGATTTACACTGGTGTGAGAAGAGAATCAAATCAATCTTTATTCAGGTCCTGAGGATGAAAACACATTTCACTGTTAATTCTCATTTACACAACAGCATTTACACCTCTCTGGCAGTTATAAATTACATTCATGCTCACTTAAAGGTCCTTTTTACATAGTCATAGAGATGTAAAGTGGCCTTTTTTAAAATGAGAATCAGGGTTCTTTAGCTTTGAACTTTCTCTGCTCCCCCCCCCCCAACTGGTGTTTAGGGCATGATTCTAATCTCATTTAGACTAATATAAATAAGGAGTAAATCCACTGAACTCACAATAAAATCATGTGAGTTGGAAATACAGACAATTGCCACCAGCCCACTACCCTTCCTTTATAATTTTTTAAACTTAAATTAGTTTCTTTTTCAGAAGCATGATGGGATAGTCACCGTCTGGGAACCAAAGTTCGAAGAGCACAGTAGTTCAGATTTTTTGAAGAACAGGATGTGATATACTTAGTAAAACAGCTGTCAATGTGTGAAAACTGAGCAACTCCTTCTCCTCCGCTTTGTTAGTTTAACAGTTGTCCCATACTTTCATGCAGACAGATAGCAGAATTATAGAATCACAGAAATGTAGGGTTATAAGTAACCTTGAGAAATCATCAAGTCCAACCCCCTACACTGAGGCAGGATCATATAACCTAGACCATCTCTGACAGGTGTTTGTCCAACCTGTTCTTAAAAATCTTGAATGATGGAGATTCCACAATCTCCCTTGGAAACCTATTCCAGAGTATACTACCATTATAGTTAGAAAGTTTTTCCTAATAGCTAACTTAAATCTCCCTTGTTTCATATTAAGCCCATTATTTCTTGTCCTATCTTCAGTGGACATGGAGAACAATTGTTCCCAGTCCTCTTTATAACAGCCCTTTACATATTTGAAGACTTATCAGGTCCCCCCTCAGTCTTCTTTTCTCAAGACTAAACATACTCAGTTTTTAAAAACCTTTTCTTATATGTCAGGTTTTCTAAATCTTTTATCATTTTTGTTGCTCTCCTTTGGACTCTCTCCAGTTTGCCCACAGCTTTCCTAAAGTGCAGTGTCCAGAGTTGGACACAATACTCTGGCGGAGTCCTCACTAATGCCGAGTAGATCAGGATAATTACCTCCTGTGTCTTACATACAATACTCCTGTTAATACACCCCTGAATGATATTAGTCATTTTTGCAACTGCATCACATTGTTGACTTCTATTCAATTTGTGATCCACTATAACCCCCAGGTCCTTTTCAGCAGTACTACTGCTTAGCCAGTTATTCCCCATTTTGTAGTTGTTCGTTTGATTGTTCCTTTCTAAGTGAAATAATTTTCATGTATGTTTACTGAATTTCATCTTGTTGAATTCAGACCGATTCATCAAGGTCGTTTTGAACTCTAATCCCATCCTACAAAGTGCTTCCAAGCCCTTCCAGCTTGATGTCATCTGCAAATTTTATAAGCATACTCCATTCCATTATCCAAGTCATTAATGAAAATATTGACGAGTATTGGACCCAGGACTGATTCACTAGATACACCCTCCCAGTTTGACAGCGAACCATGGATGACTACTCTTTAAGTAAGATCTTTCAACAAACCTCATTTTCTAGTGTGGACCAGGTCTAATTGTCTGCACTAGTTCCAAGATTTTTCCCACCTCATGTTTTTTTTCCAACAGGGTATCCCAATTGCACTTTTTCATCAAGAACCCAAAAGAATAAATAAAATAAAGCTATTCTTTTGGAGATTCTGACATTAAGGATAAAGGGTCTGATGCCGCAAAACCTTACTCAGGTAATTAATGCCATTGTGCACAAATGTGGGGTCAGAGCCTCAGTAAGTGAAAACTGGTATAGTACCATTGATGCTACACCAATTTACATCTGCTGAGGATCTAGGCCGTAGACCTCGTTGTATGAATGGGACTGCTCATATGAGTAACGGTTTATAAGGATCAGGCCCTCTGTAGCCAGCCTGGTGCATTCAAATAACTTTTCTTAGACCCCGTGAAAAGTAGTTCATACTGTGCTGAAAAAGGTCACAACAACACTTACTTTTCAACAAGTGTTAATTAGCATATTATTTGGTTCTTCATGTGTCACATCTCATTAAATAATCTATGCTGCTAGCAGTTATACAAGTACTGGGCTGTGCTAATGCTATCAGAGTAAAATTATGTTAAGAAACCCTAAGAGCTACATAGTGTAGTTAGTAAGTAATATATAAGTGATTTGTGAATTTCTCATTTTCTTTCTTAAGGCTTACTCTCAGGGTGGAATACATTTTTTTAGTACCAAAAAAAAAAAAATCCTTATAGGCAGTTAATGGGAAGTATCTCTATATAAGCAGACAATGTTCCGAAAGCCCTAGTATTCCATTGATATATATTCTTTTTAATTATTTAAACTGTCTTATGTATAGATTTCAAATCACACAATAGCTGAAATTGAGTAACACTGTCTTTTATTTCAGACTTTTTTCTGAAAAATGTAATTGTTCCCAAAACAAGTTTATTATTTTCATTTTATACTTTACTTTTATTTTTTCTGTTCATGTTACAGCAGAACTCAAATTAGAAGAACTTTGCCCACAAGTTTGTTAAAAGATAGCGCAAATAATTGGTAAAAAATAATTTATGTAACAAATTTGAAAAGGTAGAAAGAATGGCAACAAAAAATGATTAGAGGTATGGAATAGCTTCCATATGAAGAGAGATAAAAAGATTGGGAATGTTCAGTTTAGAAAAGAGACAACTAAGTGGGATACATATGATAGAGGTCTACAAAATCACGGTGCGGAGAAAGTGAATAAGGAAGTGTTCTTTACCCCTTTACATAAACACAAGAACCAGCAGACACCCAATGAAATTAATAGGCAGCAGGTTTAAAACAAATATAAGGAAGTACTTCTTCACACAACATACAGTCAACCTGTGGCATTCATTGCCAGGAGATGTTGTGAAGGCCTAAAGTTTAACTGGATTTTAAAAAAAGAAAGAGATAAGTTCATGAAGAGTAGGTCTATCGCTGGCTACTAGCCAAGTTGGTCAGGGATACAACCCCATGCTCTGGGTGCCCTTAAACCTCTGCCTGCTAGCAGCTGGGAGCAGATACCAGGGGATGGATCACTCAATAATTGCCCTGGTCTGTTCATTCCCTCTAAAGCATGTGGTACTGGCCACTGTCGGAAGACAGGATACTGGGCTCGATGGACCATTGGTCTGACCCAGTATGGCCATTCTTATCTTCTTTAGTTTCAATTCATGGGCAGAAAAAGAAGTGGCTGTTGTTTGGAATGATTTTTTGAATAATTCTTGCTCTGAAGCTTGTTTGTGAAAAATTGATTTAATCGGGTCTGATTGGGTCACATGATAGCTTTGTTTCATGACTGGAGAAATATGAATAGCCTATGTCTATATAACCCATGTCTGCTGAGTGTGGCACTCTGTCCCCTCTAGTGGTGGCTAGACCAGCTAAAGTCTGATGAGCCTGCTACAGCCTTAGCTAAGAGACACGTGTCTTTTAGCTCACGCAGTAGAGGCTCTTGCATTAAGCTGCAAAAGGTCCCAGATTTGATATTGGCTGCTGCAGACTCGGGTCTGTCAGTGTTAAAGCTACCCTGCAGTAAAACACCCTCAGCTGGCCCAGGTCACGTGACTTGGGCTTGCAGGGCTTGGGCTGCAGGGCTATAAAATTGCAGTGTAGATGTTCTGGCTCAAGCTGGAGCCTGGGCTCTAAAACTCCATGTTGGGGGAAGGTCTCAGAGCCCAAGCTCCAGCCTGAGTCCAAACAGCTACACTGCAATTTTATAGCTCCGTGAGCCCGAGTCAGCTGACCTGGGCCAACTGCTGGTGTTTTATTGCAATGGAGACATGCTCTTAGAATCAAATTTCTGGTGCAAATACTCAATTTCAAATTTGAAATTCACCTTTGTGAATATCCTACAATTGTTTAAATTCACTGATTCCATGAACATTCCTTCCAATTCAACTAATTCACTAGACTATCTATGGGAAGTGATCCCAGAAGGAGAATTAACATGGTCAATTTGTTTAAAAATTCAAATGGATATTCACAGAATTTTCTGTAATATGTATTAAAGTCTATTTGTTAGTATTGAGCTATAAACAACAATAAATTAAGGCACAGATGAAGCCACATAAAATCATAAATATGCCATCAGAGATGTTTTAATGTGCACTCACTGCTTGTGAAAGGACAGGAAAAGATGAGAAAAAGACAGTGATCCAACACGTTGGGTTATAAAGTCCATTCTTCTTTTTAGTTACAGCCCTTTTCACTATTCTGAGTATTATTAGTCCTACAAGTAAATTGCATAGCTTATAAAGAGTTGCAAACAATACGGTGTCATTCATTCCACTGAACTATGGAATCTATCCTACTGTTGGAACAGAAAACACTATGGATTCCAATCTTACTTCTATTGAAAGTAAAGTGAGTTTTCCCATTGCTTTCAATGAAAACACTGGATTGGGCTACAAGAGGTAAACTTTCAAGAATAGCGGATGAGGGCCAAATGCCAAAAATATCTGTAGAGGCACCTGCAACTGTTTGCCCCAAGTGGTTCATTGCATATACAGATATCTATTAGTGTATACAGTTAACCCACTTGCATTTGCAAATAAATGTACTCTCTTCCAGGGAAAAAACTCTCTCCCCATTTGAGTGTCTGGCTGACAGCCTGAGTTCCATATTCCTTAGAATAGACCACATTCTTTTAGTCTGTCATGTCACTCATTACACGTAGGTCAGGACCACTAGTCCAGCAGCCATAGCTAGAGCTGGTAGGAAAAATTCTGATGAAACACCATTCTGTTGGACTTTGCCAATTAGCGGAAATTGAAATGTTTCGCAGAGATGGTTTGATTTCACTAAAGTTCTGATAGAACCCCTTTGCCAGGAAGGTTTTAACCCGCCATCTGGCTCCTTGCTAGCCTAACCTGTGCATTGCTGGGCCTGTCAGGGGTCTGCAGCGCAAGAGCAGCCTGTCCCAAGGCTTCCAGGATTCAGAGCCCTGGAGGAGCTGCCATACAGACTGCCCCAGAGCTGGGGCTCCCTTCAATTTTATGCAGAATTTTGAGGGTTTATTCCCAATAGGATTGAAACTAAATTTCAGAATTTTGATCCTCTGCTAAAGAATTACCTTTCTCCACCCAGTTCTGGCCATGACACTTTGTTTTCAGATGAGCCATAACACTCTGGTCCTGATGACTATATACTTAAAGCTCCAGGCTCACTTTGTGAGAGTTGGGGTGTTAACCCTAGTGTCTTGACTAAATGCCATTTTAGGTAATTACATTCTGCATACATATATGCCCCGGCAGTTTCATTTGGAAAGGTATTGTCTTCAGTTCTGTGACATTCCCCAGGGTACAATCTGGACTGTTGAAGAGCTGTGTCCCCTCACTTCTCCAGTGTGCGGTGCCTTTTACACTGCTTTGCTGTGAGAGCAACCACTCCTGGTCAGCTCCCACACAGCCGCCAGCATGCAAAATCACTTCCAGCTGAATTACATGAATGCTCTGGCCATCCATTCATGAATTACATACAGGGCGACACCAGCAAACTCCCAGGGCCAGACCTTCCCCCAGAAATGTGTCTTGTACTGCCCAGCTCTCTTCTGGACAATGCAAACTCACATAAAGTGCATCGTTTCATCAATGGAAACATGATGTGCACAAACCTTGTTATCTCACATGGAGGTTCCCAAACACTTCAATCCCAACACACTGGTTTAGATGAAACAATAAAACAAGTTTATTAACTACAGAAAGATAGATTTTAAGTTATTACAAGTGATGAGGCATAAAAGTTAGATTTCATTACAAAGAAAATAAAATACACTGATATCTAATTTAGCAAGCTAAACAGATTCAAACAAAGGTTTTTCTCACCATATGTTCTTTACAGTCTTCACTGGCTGGAACCTCCAGACCAGGACCCCTCCCCCCGTTCAATGTTTCTTCAGGCGCTGTTGCTGTCATGAGCAGAGAAAAGTAGAGCAGAGAGGTAATTTGTGTTGTGCTTGTTCTTAATCCTCAAGGAGGGGAGAGTGGTATGAGAATAATCTCCAGCTGGGATTCAGATGACAGCCAGTCTGTTTACACAGGAACCCCCAATTGTTCTATTGTCAATATGTAGAGTTCTGTCTTAAACCTTTCTTCCAGCTGAAGAATAGCAAGGTGATGGTGATGGTCCACTTGACTTTGTTGACACCTGGCTGAGGAACTGGTTTGTGCCTGCTTTTCTAAACTTGGAGCATTTAACAGAAATGTTATACAGTGGAATCTTATAACTTTATGTACAATATTGATACACATTTTACCCGGACAATAGTGCTTAGTAAATTATGAGTGTTCAAATGATACCTCACAAGGCATACTTTGTACAACATGGTCTTTTAAAAAGGATGAATATAAGGGTGCAGACTGTCACAAGTTCCTCTACCAAAACTGTTGTGTAGTGTTGCTATGTACTGGTAAGTAACTGCTTTGTTTCACCCCAAAGGAGGCTGCATTTCAGAGGTGTTTGAAATAGGCCAAATAGCTCAGTTCACATTTAGAAACAGCTGTAGGTACAGATTTAGGTGAAGAACTTGCCTTTGCTGCACATGTGCACATGAAGAGCCAATCCAGGCCCACTGAAGTCCATGGAAAGTGCCCTAAAAACTTCAATGTGCTTGAGATCAGGCTCTCAAATAGGTGCAGTCTTGAAAGGGACACTCAGGGTATGTCAACTGTGCAAACAGACACATGCGGCTGGCTCCTGCCAGCTGACTTGGGCTCGTGGGGCTCAGACCGAGCTGTGGGACCCTTTCATCTCGTAGGGTCCTGGAAGCCAGGTTCCAGCCGAAGCCAGAACATCTACACTACAATTACATAGCTCCTTAGCCTGAGTCCTGTGAGCATGAGTCAGCTGGCACAGGCCAGCCACAGGTGTCTAACTGCAGTGTAGACATACCCACAGTGCTTTGCTGTGGTTGACAGGCAGGTCAATGAAGTCTTGCGGCTGCAGCTTGGGAAACACTTACTGCAGTGTGAATGGTACAGCCTGGACCAATGGAGTAATGGTGGAGCTAGTCTGTTAAATTAAAAGAACTATTCTGTTAAATTTGCAGCTGTCACTGGCAGAGAGAAAAGGGATGAGGTAAAGGAGTTTTACTCTAATTTTATTCCCTTGTTCTTCTGAGCAGGTCATTGCCCCAGGTGTCCCAATGTTAGACCCACTATAGGCTGTAATGCGCTTTAACATGAAAGGAGATAACTTATATTTATGTATCACTATTGTTATTCAATAGCATATAACATCATATATTTTATATGTATATTTACATTGTTTAAAAGAAAACGTGTACAACTTTTTTTGTTTTTTAAACAAACCAGAGTAAAAACATCTTGGGATCTAGTTTTAGGCCAAAAAAAAAAAAAAAGTCAATTTGACAAGAAGTTTGATGCTGTTGGACTGTGACTTACAGGA
Source organism: Trachemys scripta elegans (assembly GCF_013100865.1). Lineage (NCBI taxonomy): Eukaryota > Metazoa > Chordata > Testudines > Emydidae > Trachemys > Trachemys scripta. The sequence goes on along the minus strand of NC_048299.1, from coordinate 223,119,344 downwards.
AGAGAGAGGAAGTGACAACAGGAGCAGAAACTCGTATATAGGCACAGTATTAAAAAAAAAAAACACATGGTAGTAAGTTAATTACCAGATGCATCTGAAGTCTGCCTTGGTGATCATGTCCATAGTGTGGCCTAGATCAGAAAAATCTGCTTGTCCTGCTACACTTGTCTCTGAAATGTATTAGCACTGTCACATCCCTGGTTGTGTTGTTTTCATTATTCCTGACAGAAAGTTTGGGGAGAGCGGCAGAAGAGAGAGGGGACAGTATAGTAATTTGACAGTCCTAATTATGAATGTTTAAGAGCCATTTAAATGTGCTCTCTTTTATCACCTAATTTCCTATCAATGACAGCACTTGTCTCATTTTTCAAATCAAAGCTTCCTCAAGCAAAATGCTTAGAGATTAAATAGCTTGTGCGTCCTATTAATCACAGAGGGTGGGAAAAGATCCATCAAACTATCTGAAATACTTGAAAGTGCTCAGTTCTTGTGGTGTCTACTCCTCCCATGTCTGACCAAGGCTATTTGCTTCCCATCAATGATCTTTGCAATTCTCATCCAGAGCTGGTTTCAGACTTATCTTTCTTCAACAATGTGCCAATGACGTCTGAATATTTCCACAAAAGACTAGTCTGATGTGGGTTATAAATATAAAAAAAAGCAGTTGTGCTTCATTGGGTAAGAATTATTTTGCTTAACAATTGGTCAAGATGCAGCAAAGCAGCATTGCAGTTCAGCCAAAAATGGGTAGGGACTCCGACTGTGACACTGGCAGGCCAGATGCCAGCTCTTGCCCAGGCTGCAGGCATTAGCTAAGAACTGATGAACTCATAGCTGGAGACCAGACCAGGTAACCTGTTAGGGTAGTTTTGCTCAAAAAATAGGCATTAGTCTTATAAGAATGTATTTAGTGTTTAGACTATGAAATGCTTATAAGTTGCTGCATGCATTAGTCTCACTTCCAATGTCTGTATTCCATGCTATAAGAAAATATATAAGTTTTGCTTTATAACTTTGAAAAAGTTTGCTTTGAACTTGTGAGCCCAGACACGGGAATCATCCATCGCCACCCAACCAGAAGAGCTATCAAAATCACAAGGGCCATCAAGGAACATCACAACACAATGGATTAGTCAATGGCCCTATTGCACCTTGGAAATGCTATGTGGAAGGAAGCTTGTTTTGTGGACTTGGAAGCTGAAGGAAGGAAATAAAACAAAGTCATAGGAAATTTTTCCATCTCTCTTTGTAGTTTGAACTTTGACAGGGCCAGAGACTCTGAACTGAGGCAGAGATCCCTAGGGGCTACCTGTAGATCTACCCTGAAAGAAACTTTGAATTGACAGATCATTACAACTCTGTCACTTAGGATTTAGATAATTTATTTGTGTGTATAAGTTTGCTTGCTTTAACCTGTAAATAACTTATTTCTTCTTCCTAGTTAATAAACCTTTAGAGAGTTTATTACAGGATTGGCTACAGGCATTGTCTTTGGCATAAGATTTAGGGTACCAATTGATCTGGGGTAAGTGACTAGTCTCTTGGGACTGGAAGTAACCTGAATATTGTGTGATTTTTGGTGTAAGTGACCATTTATCACCAAGTCATTTGTCTGTGTGGTAAGATAGAGTGGAGAGTCTAAGGGGACTGTTTGTGACTCCATGGTAAGACTGTTATAGGGATCCAGGAGTTTATATTTGTTACTGATTTGGTGAAATCTAATTATAGAGCACATGCCACCAGTTTCAGGTGTCTGCTCTGTTTTTGACAGTCTGCCCTGAGGTAGGTGTGCAATTGTGAGATACACAAGACAGCATGACACCGATATTCACACCCAGTGCATTGCAGAAAAATGGCTTACAGCAGGCATATTGGACTAAATTCATCCTTAGTCTAACTCTAATGAAGATACCACAGATGAATTTGGCCCATTATCACAAACAAGCTGTTCATTCTCATTGGTAATTAAAAGTTTAATGGATTTGTTTTAAAAAGGTTTCTTGATTTGGAACTTAAATATTAATGCCAAGTGTTTATAATATGTACATTGCTGCTGCATTCTATGCTTAGGGACAGTTCGGGCGTATATTACGCATGGCCCTAAAATGAGTTTAAATTAACTCTACCAAACCAGTGGTATAGTGCACCCATGTTTTGAATAGCGGTGCCCTCTTTGACAGAGAGCCCTCTATTGACTCTCCAATAGTAACATTAACAATAGGCAGTAAGACAGGAGTGCTGGAACAATTTCTATAGTGGGGGCGTTGAGAGCCATTGAACTAAACTGTAAACCCTGTATATAACGGAAACCACTTCAAGCCAGGGGGTGCAGCAACACCCCTAGTTCCAGCACCGATGGACAGAGGTGCTGGATTGCCAGTGCTGGAGAAGAGGTGATGTGCCTAAATATGCATATCATGTCCATTGATTGCCAACCCCTCTCTAGCAATGGCTCTCCAGGGTGCCTGTCATGGAAGGCTGCAGATGCATATGGCTAAAAACATTGGGTAAAGTGTTCAAATGGAAGTTCCTAAAGTTAAACACCTATATCCATGTTTAGGCAGCTAGATCAATGTGGTCTGATGTTCAGCAGTGCTGAGTACCCACAACTCCCAGTGAAGTTACTGGGAACTGTAAGCACTCACCACCTCTGGAAATCAGGCTGCCTGTATTTAACCACCTAAGTATGGCGTTAATTATTTAACTTTGAAAATTTGGGCCTTTGTTTTAATTAAAAATATTAGCCTATGTCCGATATTAGACTTCAGCTTCATGGATCTAAAGTTGGAAGAATTATAATCCAGCCACTCATTGGCTAGACAGATTCAAGAAAAGGCGAGACTGCAAAAATTCTAAATGGAATGACTTTTAACTGCTTCTAAGTCTTAAATCACTGAATGAATTTTCAGGGAAGTTAGAGGTAAGTTCACTCTTTACCCTACGAATACCTGTGATGAGTGTGGTGCAATACGCTGAAAAGTAAATCACTGTATGAAAAATGAAAATGTAAGTGAAAAATTTCAGCACAATCTTAGCTATTAAAATTATAACTGGCAGTTCTATAATGATATGCCACAGCAGGTGTGGCCAAACTGTGGCTCATCAGCTACATGCGTCTCTTTTACAGTTAAAGTGTGGCTTGGAGCCCCTCCCATTTACCCCCCATTCTTCACCTACCAGAGTGCACCGGAGGAGCCTGGGGTTTCTGCAGCAAGGTCGTAGGGCTAGGGGCTTTAGCCCTGCAGGGAGGTGTCGGGGCAGAAGCCCCATGCCCCAGCAGACACCACCCCGTGGGGCAGCTTGTGCATGTCTTGCAGCTCTCGAACCCCTAAAGATTATTGTGTGAGGCTCAGAGGGTCAGTAAATTTGGCCACTCCTATTCTATAGGATTGTCCATGACCCCACCCCCCCCAAAACCACAAAAAACAAACAAAAAAAAACCTTAAAGCAAAGCTATAGTTTTCAATTCCATAGGAATTTTCCATAAGGAAAGAGACTAGCTGACTAAGAAAGGCAAGCTGGAAGAACCACCTGCCTGCTGAAACAACTCTCAGTTCTGAATGTTGTTCGGGGAGAGACGGGTCTTTGTAGGAGACACAGAGGCCAAGCCATCAACACTAACTTTACTCAATTAATTTTACTTTGAAATAGAGACCCAGCACATTTGACTATTAAGGAGACAACTACGAGTCTGATTAAATTTTTCAATCAAAATTGTTACCTTTTGTTAATTGAAATGATTATCACCCCAAGCACATTAACTGTGCTGTTCAGTCCAGTGTACATGAGCTCACCAAATCATGTCCTTTATACAAAAGGTTAAAGTGGGTCAAAAATAAATTGAGTCAGTGACCTTTTCCAGTATTTTCCCCCTAGGCATATCATAATGTGATGTGCTCCTAAGTAATGTATTTTCTCTTTACAATGGTTCTATGTACTGTCATGATTTTCAGCTTTTTCAGAACACTAATTAATTCAACTGAGCACTGCTGATCACTCTCATGAGAGCCTTGAAGCACTTAAGGTGCATTGGTGAAAGATAACCATATTTCAAGTGTCAAAAAGCAGCCACCGTTTCACCACACCAATTGAATGAAATCATCATGTCATGCCAAGAGCTTGCATAACATTAATCACCTTTACAGACTCCTGGGCCTGAAGCCTGGCTGAGTATGGATAAGGAGGTAGGGAGAAACATTTCATTAGCCTTTTTTATAAAGTGACATATAAAAAGGCAATGAGTTATATGGTTATTACTTTTTATTAACTGGAGTTCAGTTCTCTTTGGCTATAAGAACAGGGACTGCTTGCACCTGTAAGTATGGCTTGATTTCATTTACACTTAATCTCTTTTGTACTGGTCTATCAAACTTTACATTAGTGCCCCTTTATTCTGCTCTGGTAATGTAAATGAGAACCAGGTCCTATGTTGGGCGTACATTTAAGATTAAATCTTCTCTAGACAGCTCTTCCATAGTCTTAGCTGTAAAGACAAAGGCCCTGATTCTCTGCTGCTTTACACCTTGCGTGGATATTTATCTCTGTGCAAAGTGCGTGTAAAAAAAATTCCCCAAATCAGAGTGGTAGTATTTCCCACCCACTTCTTGCACAGGTGTAAATGACTACACAAGATCAAGGCAGTAGAGAATTAGGATCAAAGGGTTGGAGTCTATTCTGACTTAAAATAGTGTAAATCAGGAATAGCATCATTGACAATGTCCGCCTACTGGAGCGAGATCAAAATCAAGCCCTTTGTTTTCTATGATCCTTTTAAATTCTGATAGTGCCATGTGAGCTTCAAGAGGTGAGGAGAAATTAGCACAATCTGAAAATAGTATTTCATTGTATGGTATAGATGAAGCCAGTATGTGTCAGATATTCCGAATGCCATCCTGCATTCTATGCCTACCCAGACTGGGATTTTTGAGTGGAAACCAATACAGAACCTGGCCCTCTGCCTAGCAACGATAGCTGTCTTTCTTTGCCCATTGTAATATCATGAAAATCTGGGCCACATTTAAAAATTAGGGTATCTAACAAACATTGTGCGCCATCATTTATATTTCCTTTTACGTCTGCAACTCCAGTCCATGCCCAAACATCACGATCCCTCTGCATTTAATGGTGCCTCAAAACCCTTTCTTGGGCCAAATGTCACTCTCCAAAATGCACCCTCAGCAACCTTTGAATTCAGTAAATGTTGAGATGGTTTTTTCAATTGGCAGCACTTGGCCCTGGAAGTGGAAAATTATTTTAGAGCGGTCTTATTTTTACTGACGGAATCCTCTATGAATACAGTACAATAGGTATGTAAAATGTATGGAATCTGAATTCTGTTTTATGGAGATTTGCTATTGGTTTAGGGTGCAAAAAACACTGTCAGAACTCAGTCTAGTTTAAAATCACATCCAGACCATTCAGTTTGTATATGGTGCATTGCTACATCACTGGTGAATTTTTCCAGCAATTACTTGTTTGAAGATGCTCTTAAAATAACTGAATGGGATATTGTATCTTATCCATAAGAACGAAACAGCTCTATCAGGAGATGTGTAGGAGGGGTCAACGAAGCTGATGGATGAATTTTAATATACAACTTTTTAATAAATTGTAAGACTATTACAATGTCTCTGAAAAGATCATCTCCAAGTTTAATTTTTGTAATGGACTTACATTATGGCCAGGAGAACAAAACTAGAGTGAGAAATTTACCTAGAGTCATCCATCAAAAGCTATTTGTGTGAATCTTCATACGATTCCTTCCTCTTTATATATGGAACAGCACCTTCTCTGCACAAAATACAGTTTCTACAAGTCACACGGGAGTGAGAAGTGAGAGGAAAACAATGGGGACCTTGGGTTTAAACCATTAAATAAGAATATTCATTGAAAATATCTAGGGCATGTGAAAATAGTTTAAATGGTATACAGACCTTTAAAATATAAAATTTCAAATTTTATGTTTTAAACCAGCAGTTCTCAAACTGGGGTCCACAAGTCATGTCCAGCTCTAGGGGGTCTGAGAGTCACATCTGGGGCCCCGGGCTCTGCTGATCAACTCCTCTCCCTCCCTCCCAGTGCCTCCTGCATGCCGTGGAACAGCTATTCATCAGTGGCATGCAGGAGGCGCTGGGAGGGAGGAGGAGGAGTGGGGACAGAGTGTGCTCTGGGGAGGGAGCAGAAAGAGGTGGGGAAGAGGAGGGGTAGGGCTGGAGTGGAGGCAGGAAGAGATGGGACGGGGGTGAGTCCTTGGTGGAAGGGGTGGAGTGGGGACGGGGCCTGGGCCTGAGTGGGGGTTAAGCACACCCAGGGAAAATTAGAAGCTGGTTTGGGGGTCTGTGAAAATTTTAAAATCAAAATGCGGGTCCTTAGGTTGCTAAAGTTTGAGAGCCGCTGTTTTAAACAGTTTCCATCTTGATGAGCTTTAAGGTAAAAAAAATGTCTGTCAAGATGTAGATTTCAGAAGATAAGTTGTCTGACCTATAGCCCATTTCCAAAATAGGAAGGTTACTCTAATTGCCTGTTTATAAGAAGAACATTTGTCTGTTTTTACATTAGCAGAGGAGGAAGTGGAGACAAAATGTATCATGTCTGAAATTTTTACTTTGCTGACGAGTGAATGTTTGAGTGACTGGCTTTGTTAGGCTGGGATTTTTCCCATTAGTTATTTTATTGCGGTTTTACACTGAATTTTCTATAAACTGTTAACATAGGGCCAGATTTTTAAAAGTATTTAGGCACCTAAATATGTGCCTAGAGGGATTTTCAAAAATGTCTAGGTGCCTTTGAAAGTCCCTCTAGGTATCTAAATATTTAGGCTCCTAAATACCTTTAAAATCTGGCCCATAATGTCTTAAAGACATTTGAGCAGATAAGACTATGCCAACTTCCTCAAAACTGGTACTGAGTCTGGGTTTTTTAAATTTTTTGGCAGGGGGAAGATGTGGTGTCAAAGACCAAATCTTTGTGATATAGAAAACACTTTAAATTGCTGGTTTGAGTAGGACTTTTCCAAGCTGGTGCTCATTAATAATGACCTAGTCCAAATGTGACTGGACTGAAGTTGCCTGGCCCCAAGATAGGTCTTGCACCTTATTTGTCCGAAGACCTTGGAAGGGGCTGCTGCATGGCAGAGCTAGAGAAAGTATCCAGGGTAAGGCTGAGAAACCTCAGCTCTTGGGTCAAACAAGCCTTCTGAGGGAAGACATCAACAACAAACAGGCCACTTCAGCCTGTCCGGTCTCCCTCTCTGTACCTGAAAGTCTGCTAGCAAGAAGCGCTTACTGAGCCAGCAGAAAATCCCCACCTAGGTCCTTGTTTGTAGTTCTAGCACCTACTCTCTGAGGCCTTGGCTACACTTGCGAGTTACAGCGCTGTAAAGCCTCCCCCAGTGCTGTAACTCACTCCCCGTCCACAGTGGCAGGGCACTTGCAGCGCTGTATCTCCCTGGGTACCCCGAGAAGCATAACAGATACAGCGGAGTGGCTACGACTCTCCCCTGTGAGTGCGTACCAGGAATCAACCTGCAGCGCTGTACTGATCACCTTGTCAAATGGCCAATCCTCTCCATTGTTGTGACCGGCCGCAGGAATGTGGAAGTGCCGGTTTCAAAGCTCGTACCACAGAGAAAAAAGCAAACAGTTTGCTGTTTGCTTTGAGTGAGTGAATGAATGAGCAGGAGGCTGGGAGTTCGGAACTTGCAAAATAGAGTGCTGACACGCTCCAAAAAACAGTCTCTCTCCCCCCCCCCGCCCCCCCCCCCCCCGGTTTTGAAAAGCACGTTGCAGCCACATGAATGCTGGGATAGCTGCCCATAATGCACCGCTCCCAACACAGCTGCAAATGTTGCAAGTGTGGCCATGCCACTGCACTGGCAGCTGTCAGTGTGGATAGACTGCAGCGCTTTTCCCTACTCAGCTGTACGAAGACAGGTTTACCTCATGCTGCTATACAGCTGCAAGTGTAGCCAAGGCCTGAGAGTCCAGAAGACAGAGAGCTTAAATTTTTGCAACCCCCATCCAATCATTTTAGGTATCTTATTTTTCCTTATTCTGTTTTTTCATCTTTTGTCTGTATTAGCTCAGAGCCCTGGAGATATCCCAACCTTTTCATTTTAAGGGTGCGAAAGTGAAAGCGTATTTGTATGCATGTGAGAGCACTTTTAAAACTGACAGAGAAAGAAGAGCTCCCCAGGTTTAAACTGTTGTAAACATTGTCTCCTGAAAAATTTATTTGAAGTATGTTCTGTCTAATCGAGACGTTTGAGATTGTCACCTCTAATTTCTGGGTAAATAAAATGTGTCAAACTTTGATTAAGACTTTTGATAAAGTTTGTACTATAAGATCTCTGCTGGGAGGAGAGGAAAAGGTTAGCCACCACAAAAGAACTGAAATCTTAGAAGAAAGCCTTATAATTGGCCCTGAGGTTGTGGTTAGACACTAGATAATAATGTGGTTTCAGTATTACACTGCTTAACCAGATTAGAGATATGATTGACTTTGCTAAAATAAAGATAGTTAGTTATAAATCCCAACTGAAGTGATGCCTTAGAATTTATATAAGGATTGATTTTTTAGTATTAATTTGATGATTTAACTCCAATCCAGTATTGAGATTAACTTGTTTTATTTGTTAAATAAAACTCAAAGAAAGATCAAATTGGTAAAGTGCTTTATTCTTAGTTTATTGAGAATAGATTAGTTTTGGTGATAAACTAAAATAAAATCAAGAAAATGTAAGAGTTTAATTTATAAAATAAAAACCTGAAAGTGACTCATTTTGTCCATTAAGAAAATTTGGTCCAGAATCTTTGAGGACCTGTAATGAATACCAGCTGGTCAAGAAGCCTCCCCAGCTACCCCATAAGTCTATGGCTCTAACAGAGATTTTGAAGGCAAGAGTAGATAGATTATTGCAACTATAGGTCAGCTTCATCTTTCATACTGGCACAGAACACAGCTTTACGTACCAGCTTACTCTGATACTGAATTAACCAGGGGCGGCTCCAGGCACCAGCGCACCAAGCGCGTGCCTGGGGCGGCAAGCCGCGGGGGGCGGCCTGCCAGTCGCTGTGAGAGCAGCAGTCAGGCTACCTTCGGTGGCATTCCTGTGGGAGGTCTGCCGGTCCCGCGGTTTCAGCGGCAATTCGGCGATGGGCATGCGTGATCAGTGGACCTCCTGCAAGCATGCCGCCAAAGGCTGCCTGACTGCCGTGCTTGGGGCGGCAAAATACATAGAGCCGCTCCTGGAATTAACAGATTAAGGGCAAAATAGGAGCAACGTGGTATCAACATATGGATAAATTTTAGTGAGTTTGATATTTTGTATTCCTGTAGGGTGAAAGAGAAAAGGCAACCTTGTGCTTCTATTTATTGGGCCATATTCTCCTTCATGTTTATGGCTTCTGCACAAGTCCACCAGCACAGGAAGCCCACAAAAGCCAGCTTCAGAAGTGTAATGACGTTCTTATTTCAAGGTTCACAGCAGACACTCTGAGAAATTAGATAAAGAACAATCTTGCTGGAAGGTTGAATCATAACATATTTCTTTAGAGTTCAGGATGAACACACACACACAAGAACCAGAAAGAGAGAGAAAGCAGGCTGCTCCCTAAAAGCCACCTTGCTTTTAGCTGACTGATTGCAGAGCTGCCTGGCCTGCAAGCAGGACCAGGAATCCATCCCCCCATTCCTAAAGAGGCAGCTTGCAATTCCAACACATTCCTCAATATACCACACTTACCTCCTCCGCCTCCCTCCCCCAAAGTTTGCAAAGTGCTTTGAGATATCCAAAGGAAAGGCAGAATTAAAGTATTAGTATCCATCTCAGCCCAGCTCAAGGTGTTGGTAAATATTAAAGGCTCTGGTGACTTTGCCACAGTTTGATTCTGTTCATTACTTCCTTTTTATAGTTGCTATTTCCTATTTGGTAGTTTAGATTTAAAAGAATTTTAACACTTATACCAGTGTGCAGAAAACATTGTTAATCACTGCTGAGTTCTCTGTAACTAGTTTGTTATACAGTGTTATACCTGTTTGCTGTTCTTGTTATCTCGTTTAAAATCAATAGTTCCCACATATATAAAGCAAAAGGACCAGATCCATCTCACATTCACTCAGTAATCAGAGATCTACCTCCAATACACTTCAAATTTAAATTACTTTGTCTGGAGTGGGTGGATGCGGAGGTATAACATTACTAATGGGTCAGAGCTCCAAACTTTCTCAGTCTTTTAGCATCTCTACTTTCAGCTATACTTGGGCACTTAATGCAGGAATTTTCTAGCTGTGTCACAATCTCAGGGTGAACTGTGTGACAGACCCAGACCAGTGGGGTACAGGAGTCTGGTAGAGGGCAAATATACTGGTCACTGGATGAGTAGTTTTCTGTTCCCTGAGTGACCAGAGATGGGGCTGCACTAGAGTAATCAGGAACCTGCTAGAACCAGTTAAGGCAGGCAGGCTAATTAGAACACCTGGAGCCAATTAAGAAGAAGCTGCTAGAATCAATTAAGGCAGGCTAATCAGGGCAGCTGGGTTTTAAAAGGAGCTCACTTCAGTTTGTGGTGGGAGTGTGAGGAGCTGGGAGCAAGAGGGGTAAGGGTAAGGGTAAGCTGCTGGAGGACTGAGGAGCACAAGCGTTACCAGACACCAGGAGGAAGGTCCTGTGGTGAGAATAAGGAAGGTGTTTGGAGGAGGCCATGGGGAAGTAGCCCAGGGAGTTGTAGCTGTCATGCAGCTATTACAGGAGGCACTATAGATAGCTGCAGTCCACAGGGCCCTGGGCTGGAAGCTGGAGTAGAGGATGGGCCCGGGTTCCCCCCAAATTTCCCAATTGACCTGGACTGTGGGTTCTTCCAGAGGGGAAGGTCTCTGGGCTGTTCCCCCAACCCACATGGTGAATCTCTGAGGCAAGAAAATCTGCCAATAAGTGCAGGACCCACCAAGACAGAGGAGGACCTTTGTCCTAACTGACAATGGGGACAATGCATTGTCCCATTCCTCTTCTTGATTCCTTCTCAACTCTGCCACTCCCTAACACCTGAAACAACCTGCCTATTCCACAAAACTCATTCTTCTCTGTTGGATTTCTACTGAATCTCCACAACAATTCTGTGTATTTGCACTCTGGGGTTTAACCATTAAAACTGAACATAACAAATAATATCTATATATGTTTGCATACGTCTCAATGTTTAAGGACAAGTTACACAATCAGTGAAATTGTGTAGACTTTGCTACAGTATAAGACACAGAGTTACTGCTCCCTTTAAGAGGTAACGAGGTCTAGCCCCACTAGTGACTCATTCAGCTCTCCTCCCAGGTGGAGAAATTAGTATAGCTACATGACAGGAAGGTCATGTGGCTAAATCAGTCCAAGGTTGAAGATAAAAGAAGCCTCCCCAAAAGAAGGGGAGAGGGCGGATAGCTTGTAGAAGAGACTGCCGACAGCACATCACCAGGAGGGCAGTTGGACTCCTGAACCAAGGAGAGGGGGGACAGGAAAGGCCAAAGAATTTGTATTCTGAAAAGAATTACTATGAGCTCACAACAGGGGATCTTACTTTAAGTATAATGTCCTGCGAGCAACTTAATGCTAGAACCAAGAGAGAGCTGAAGGTGGGGTAAATGTAGAGCCACACTCTGCCACGGGAGGGCTTGCTCAGGGATGTCACCCTGCTACCCTGTATATGCAGATATACTCAAGGAGCTGGCTACTAGTGTGCACAGGCTTCAAACATTAACCCTTTACTTGCAGTATCATCACAATTTCTCAAATTAGACACAAAATGAGCCTTATTCTGATATCACCCCAGTGTAAAGGAGGAGCAACTCCTAAAGTCCATGAGCCAGATTCTTGGCTGGTGTGAATCAGGCTAACTCCATTGACTTCAGTTGAGTGAAATAGATTTACACCAGCTGAGAATCTGTTTGCAATGGAGATAGATCTCACACCAGTTTAGAGTGAGCTGAGATCATGTCCACTGACATGAACACAGTTAGAGATCTATATTGAACTCCATGCTTGGAGAGAGCACCATAGGTGTGGATAGCTTTTACAAATGTAAAATAAGACAATCTCTCTAACCCAACGATCTTACCATCTATTATATATGATTAACACAGTGAATAAAGACAGCATTCATGTGGTGATGGGAGGGGATTAATGGGATGGCAAAATAAAGGGATAAGAAGAAAATATATTTATTTATGATGTTTCATATGCTGGAGCTTTGGTATAATTTGAGTTGCCATCGAACACTAGCTTCTTGGAGTTTTTCACTTTAATTGTACAGTTTGACCATAGGTTGGAGTGGAAATGGTAAGCGCCTGAGTAGAAGTTAGTAGCAGAGTGGTAGCCACAATAGGTTAGTTTTGAGCAGGGATATGTAGGAGGAGAGTGAGGTCACAAGGCACACTGGGAGTGAGGCAATTCTATAATTATTTGTCTTATCACTGCACCTATAAACCCCAAGCTTGGACCAGGGCCCCCTGTGCTAGGTGCTGTACAAACACTGAACCAAGAGACAGTCCCAGCCCGAGCAAGCTTACATTCTAAGGGTCTGTGTACAGTGGAGCTGGAAGGTGTAATTTCCAGCTTGGGTAGACATAAGCACTGCTAGCTCTGATTGAGATAGTGCGCTAAAAATAAAAGTGTAGCCATGGCAGCACAAGCAGTGGGAGGGGTTAGCCACCAGAAAATTATGTTTTTGAGGGGATGTACTGGTGGCAGCTGGCCTATTCCACATCTCATGCTGCTGTTATCATGGCTACAGTTCTATTTTTAGCATGCCAGCATGGGTATGTCTACTCAAGCTGGCATTTATACCTCCAGCTTCAGTGTAGACATCCTGATAATAGGCAGACACATAGTGTGAAAGAGGGATCCTAGAGTGGAAGGAGGAGACCAAGGTAAGATGACGATGAGTGGTGATAGCAAAATGAAAACAACAAGGAGTCCAGTGGCAACTTAAAGACTAACAGATTTATTTGGGCATAAGCTTTCGTGGGTAAAAAACCCACTTCTTCAGATGCATGGAGTGAAGATTACAGATGCAGGCATTATTATATTGACACATGAAGAGAAGGGAGTTACCTTACCAGTGTTGACAGGGCCCATTCAATCAGGGTGAATATAGTCCACTCCCAATAATTGATGAGATGTCAATGCTAGGAGAGGGAAAGTTGCTTTGTAGTTAGCCAGCCACTCCCAGTCCCTATTCAAGCCCAAATTAATGGTGTTAAACTTGCAAATGAATTTTAGTTCTGCAGTTTCTCTTTGAAGTCTGTTTTTGAAGTTTTTTGTTCAAGTATGGCTACTTTTAAATCTGTTATAGAATGTCCAGGAAGATTCCCAATGTCCAATTTGTGTCCATTTATTCTTTTACATAGAGACTGTCTGGTTTGGCCAATGTACATGGCAGAGGAGCATTGCTGGCACATGATGGCATATATCACATTAGTAGATGTGCAGGTGAATGAGTCCTTGATGGTGTGGCTGATGTGGTTGGGTCCTCTGATGGTGTTGCTAGAGCAGATATGGGAACAGAATAGGCAACAAGGTTTGTTACAGGGATTGGTTCCTGGGTTAGTGTTTCTGTGGTGTGGTGTGTAGTGTAGTTGCTGGTGAGTATCTGCTTCAGGTTGGGGGGCTGTCTGTAAGCAAGGACTGACCTGCCTCCCAAGGTCTGAGAGTGAGGGATCATTTTCCAGGATAGGCTGTAGATCGTTGTTGATGTGTTGGAGAGGTTTTAGCTGGGGGCTGTATGTGATGGCCAGTGATGTTCTGTTATTTTCCTTGTTGGGCCTGTCCTGTAGTAGGTGACTTCTGGGTACCAGTCTCACTCTGTCAATCTGTTTCCTCACTTCCCCAGGTGGTAGTGTAGTTTTAAGAATGCTTGATAAAGATCTTGTAGGTGTTTGTTTCTGTCTGAGGGATTGGAGCAAATTCAGTTGTATCTTAGGGCTCCCTAATTATTGTTACTACCAATTATTGGGAGTGGACTACATCCACCCTGATTGAATTGGCCCTGTCAACACTGGTAAGGTAACGCCCTTCTCTTCATGTGTCAGTATAATGCCTGCATCTGTAACTTTCACTCCATGCATCTGAAGAAGTGGGTTTTTCACCCACGAAAGCTTATGTCCAAATAAATCTGTTAGTCTTTAAGGTGCCACCAACTCCTCGTTGTTTGTGTGGATACAGACTAACATGGCTACCCCCGATACTTAGCAAAATGAAAGGTGTTCTGTGTGTGCATGGCTGGGAGTGTGGGTGTAGTATGGGAGGGGAAGAGAATAGAGATGAAGGTAGGAGCAGGCTTGGAATAGTTTTAAACATGGAATTTGATTGGGTAGTATAATACACGTTATAGTATATATAATATACAGTTAAAGTAAATGCTGGCATGGTGGGTGCATGTCTGCCTATACACAAACACCTACCTAGCTTCTACAATGTGCCATGTTTCAAACATTTTAGTGGCATGTAACTCCAGGTCAGATGGTGACTCTCCCGTGGCCTGCCCCCTCTAGTTGCAGTGAGCGAACCTGAGTATTAGAGAGCAGAGGGAGCATGCAGAGAAATACTGAATTCGCCTTCACATGGAGAGGGAATAATATGGAATCAATGAGGCCACTTTTGATATTTGTCCCCCTGCTCATGTTGAGTCTTGATCTAAAAATAGAAATTCCATTAATTTGATAAATATGCAGCATATGTTTAATACAATCAAATTAACTGTATAAGTCTTGAACATGGACTATTGAAACAATATGAATTCATAAAACTCCAGGTAGTCTCCCTCTGGGAATATAATGTACTGTCACTCATTAGTAATTTTTTCCTGTCACTTCTGACTTGACTAATTTAAAGAAGCTTGCAGCCATTGCTTTTCCTCTACTCGTTAAACTTATTATACATCAATGCATAAGGCAAGACTGGATATTCTCAAGCCTGAAGCCAGAAAAGTGATTTCTGATTCACCTAGATTGAATCCTGCCCTCGTTTTTCACATGGTATTTTGAGGAGTCTTGCTAGGTCCATGGGTGCAGGCAGGCACATACCAGGCAGTAGATTTTAAAATACATGTTTAGATTTAAGATACAAATGCATTTACAATTTAAAACAAAATATTTAAAACAGTTCCTTCATGTGGCTGCCAAATTCCAAGTACAGAATTTCAGGCCACATTGTTAGCAGGTGTTATCTGATTTAGGTCTATTAAAGTCCAGAGTAATTACAGTTTTATACCTGTTGAGGATGTGGCTGTTCCAGTTTCATGTGCAACTACTTATATCACAAGCACCCAAAACAGTGCAAGTGATGTTCTACTGGGTCCTGAGGTCATCACTGGTTTTAAAGTGCAAACACATTTGTAAGTTAAGTGCACAGATGCATTCTGCTACTGATTTGGGATCTCCGGCAGTGTTTAAAACTTTGGGATGAAATTCTGGCTCCAGTCAAGTGAATGGCAAAACTCTTGTTAGTTTGATCCCTATTTGCAGTTGTCTTCCCTCCACACCCTGGTTACATGCTATAGTCCCAGTCTCCACCCTGTCCTGTGTGCCTCATCCCAGTTCCAGTTTCCTTGATCAGTCTGTCTCAGAATCTCCCTCTCTAGCTCTGTCCCACTCCCACCTCCCTCCCTACCACCTTATCTCAGTCTACTCCCTCTGATCCTATTTCCCCTTGATCTAGAGCTTGTCCTCTCTGCATTTTTTTCGGTCAGGCCAATTCCTTCTCCTCCTCTGCCTGCGCACCAGCAGGCACAACACTGAGAATACAGGAGAGAATCTCATAGCTCTCAGTTCCTGTGTCTGGTGCCCCAGTAGCTTCTGGCAGCTGAGAGCAGCTGCAAGGAGAGTCCTGCTCAACCCCTGCTGCCTGGGCTGGGGCACGCTCAGTGCAGACAATCTTCAGAGAATTTAACTGCCAAATGCTAACAAATATCTGAGCATGTGCAAAGAGAAGACTGATCTTTTGCCAACTCTGGGTATCTTTTTCAGGGGAACAGCAAAAAGACATCCCTGCCCCGAGCCCCTGCCACCAAATTTCAAGTACCTGCTCCAGAGCTTAGGGACTCAATGAAAGCTGCAAGTTTTTTTTTTTTTTTAAAAACATGGGGAAAAACAGTTCTTCTTCCTTAATCTCATTCTCGGAAACAATCAAACCATTCTAGCTGAAACATTTCAAAAATTTCAGCCTAAGGCAGATAGCCAGCATCAAAAAATCCAGCCCCAATGGTTAAAGTTTGGCAAAGTTATATTCAAGCAAAAACAATCTTAAGTGGGAAATGCTGGGCAATCTTAACTATAGTTGTGCCTATAATACTGGGGAATAGGTCTGAAATCCATGGCTAGGGCCAAACTAAAATAAACACATTGTAGCAAGACAAAGAAAAATTACCAGATAGGCACCCTAGACCATATTTTAAAAGGAATTTCAATCCCGCCTCTAAATCTGTGGGTGCAATTTTACTTTACCAAAATTTCAACTTACAGAATTTCTTATCCTCAAATGTGTGTATAATTTTTCCCATTCAAATGCCACATGTGAAAATTGTACATAAAAATAGTGCATGCAATTTTTGGAGTCAATTTGAAAGTTTGTCCTCTCTGAGGAACAAAAAAAAAAAAAAAAGCCAAATCAAAATACTCCTCTGCTGACAAGGTCCTTCTTCCACTCAGCAGTTAGAGGAAAGGCCAAGCAGGGCTCATTTCAATTATTTTTGTATGTTTCTCCAGCATTCTGACTGAACCGTCTCAATGAAATAATTAAATACCAAAAATAATGAAAAACGATGATGCTGGTAGAAACGATTGAAATAATCTACGTTAATACATTTCAGTTAGGACTAAAGAAGTCCCCAAGGTTACTTGAAGCTGTAGGCTGCTTGTATGAATTACAAAGATATGCATGAGTGGTGGACCATCTGCACATATGTCACTGTGGTTATGGGGCCCACTTGCTTTATCAGTAGGTAACTGAGTAAATGCCACCACCTAGCAACAGACAACCCTCTTCTCTGAAACCATTTCCTCCCCCTTGCCCCCCAGCAGTGGAATTAGCATGACACAAAGTGAGAGAAGCTCCCACATTGAAACTCATGAGCTCACACATGAACAAAATGAGATGCTGAAAGATTGTCTATCACCTGTGTATCCATAGGGATGACACATTTGAGGAAACTGCTACCTTTTAAAACAAGGTATCACAAAAGCCATGAATTATTTATCAGTTCAATTAATCAGCATGGCCCAAGGATGGTGAGGCTGTACAATAATTACTTATTGATTTGCCTTTTCTCCTTCAAACAGCTTCACAATTTTGGTACAAGATAGCAAAAATGGAATGGGGTCCTGTTTGCTTTCAGTTTTGGTTACAGCAGAGCTGGCATTACTGATAATGAGGCTTCAGCTTTGGACATGTGCAAATATTGGTGCTGGCACTACAGATGGAAAGACTATTTGCTATAGCACAGAGGCTGTAACCCTGTTATTTTCAACAGGCATGTTAGGCAACAATCAATAGCTCCTCCTTTGCTTATGCCATTTGAAAGTCTCTGGGGCCTACTTACGACGTTCACTTGTGTTTTGAACTTGCTATTAAGTCATATTCAAAATGCCCCCGAACTTTCAAATGATGGCTGCATAATTGTCCTGCATATTAACAATAAAAAACCCACCCAGCTGCAGTAAGTGACAACCTGTCTTGCCTCTTGCAAGTAAGAGGACACAGCTAATGGCTGATTTATAGATTGTTAAAAAGCTACGATTGCTGCAAATTTCCAGTCATAATAATTGTCAATTAATTTGAAAGTAAATATCAGGTGTTTATTGTGATTTGTACCAATGGCTGTCATGATGAGTTTCCTAGAAGTAAAGAGGAGGCAGCTTGAGAGGGGTTTACACTACAGGTTTGTGATTTAGATGTTCTGTTACCAAATTGTCATTTCAAATTACGGATCTTTGCAGTGCTTAAAAATACAACCACAGTGCTTCTTGCATTAACATCCTAATTTTAAGATTTAAAGTAAACTTCAGATTTGATCACACACCAAACGATTAACTATTTCAAAACAGATAAGAAACTTTAATACCATTAGTAGAAAAAATACTCAAACTGCTGGAGATGCTTTTAAAAAATTGTACTGCTCTTCAGAGCCTCACAGGGTCGAATGCGACTATTACTGTCAAACAGCAAGTTAGAATACAACGCATATACTGTCTTAGTCATTACAGGCTCTGGTCAGGAAAATGTCAGGCCAACACAAGATGACAGATTTCCATGCACATAAGGATATGTACACACTTCTATCATAAGAATAGCTTGAGGCAGACAAAAGCCAATATGACAAGCACTGACATTTAAACTTTGAATAGACATTACAGATTTTTAAACAGAGGAGCAAAGATTTTCTCTAGCTGGTGACTACCATACACTCTACTGTGTATCCTCAGGTTACTAAAACTCCTAGCTTCATTGTAACAGGGAGCGATGGACCATTTGCTTCCTTGTGTCCTTCAGACAAGTGATCTGATCAGATTCAGCACTAAGCCACTTGTTTTACACTGGTACAGCTCCAATGGTTTAAAATGTGTTATTCCTCTTATTTATTCTGGTGTAATTAGAAATCACACTGTGGAAGCCAATGGAGTTGTACAGGTATAAAACCACTAAGTGATAGGAGAATCAGGGCCATGGATTACACACAGAGGTTGCTTGTGAAGAAACCTGGAGCCCATGTTAATGTCGCTCCCACAATCCTACCTCCCTTGAAGGCTCTGGGCACTAGGGTGAGTCACAACTTTGACAGGGTAAGGGGTCACACTGGTCCAGGAGAGTGCAATGATATCTTGAAACCTCCTTTGTATCCCATCGGCTAGGATGAGTGGAGATCTGGCATAGCCAAGGATTTGGCCCATGGATTTAGCCAGACATTGGGTTGGAATATTCAGCTAGTCATTACTGGAAAATTCATATGCATAAATTCAGGCAGCTTCATAGTTGTATAGGCAGAGCTGGTCATGCTGCCTGTGATTAAGGTTGCATGACACTTCTCTTTATAAGACTGTTTTCAGTTGCTTATAACTTTGCTAGACTTTTACCATTCGGGCTGAAATTTGCCATGCTGGGAGAAGACAGACTGAATAAGAAATCAGGGAGGATGGTGTCTCGTAGGGCAAGGAACCTGGGGAAAAGAACCTTTGGAGGAGATAGGACTAGGAGTGGCAGGGGAAAAAGACTGAATGAGAAGGATGAGGGTGGGGACAAGAGACTAGGTAGCAAGGAAACTGGGATTGGGTCAAGGAGCCAGCAAGAAAGGAAGGGTAGGGGAAACTGAGATGAGAAGCCAAAGGAAGGAAGATACAGGACTGGCTCAGGGACAGGCTGGTAGGGACAGAGCAGAAGTAGTCAAACTTGGGGGGAGCAGAGGCATAAGGGCCTTTGACCATTAGTGCTTACTCCCCTCCAAAATCTGTAACAGAACCAAATATTCCTGAGCCTCACCATTCCTCTGCTGACAGCAAATCTCTGTGCTCTGGCAGAGTGTCTCATATCCCTCTACACCAGGTACACATAGAGGCTGACAACCGACTACTATCTGCTACACCATTAGATCAAGTGGTAGCGTCCTGTTCTGCATGGATCTATAGGCTGCAACCCTGCTGACATCCCATGTGGATGTCAATATGACAACAGGACAGAATTTTCAGGTTGCATTTTTTAAAAAGCTAGGAAATTACAAATATTAAAAGAACATTATGAAGGTTGCAAATGCATTCAAGTTAGGAAATGCCAGAACTAAGTTTGCCTTAATCCTGTTCCCCCGCCCCGCATGCCTGTGCATATGCATTTATGATACAATCTTTAATTACAAGATAACATACTCTTTTTCCCCAAAGGCAACCTTAATTCCAGCACTTCCTAATTTGAGTGCTTGATTTTGCAAGCATAATGGTCTTTTAACATAGTTTGTGTGATTAATATATATATTCTTGCTCTCTCTCCTTCTCAAATAAAAACAGGAATCAGAATTGAGGAACACTGTGCCACAGAGGGTCAGAATTAGACACATCAAGGGCTTATTAAAAGCCAGTTATGTGATGATCATTTGGTTCAGTCAGTGAGTCTCAAATATTTTCCAGCACTCCATTTGGGATGCATCTTCA
Organism: Trachemys scripta elegans; assembly: GCF_013100865.1. Taxonomy (NCBI): domain Eukaryota; kingdom Metazoa; phylum Chordata; order Testudines; family Emydidae; genus Trachemys; species Trachemys scripta. The sequence continues at coordinate 223,099,169 of NC_048299.1, read as the reverse complement.
GGAAGCAATTATCAGCAGTGAATTAGGGAAAGTTTGACAGTTAAGGGTACTTACGTGTAAGTGTTATTTTGAAAATATTTTTGGTTAAGTGCTAACACTCATTTTAAAGTGTCATTTAACAGCTCCGATGGCATTTCATGCAGGAGGTGAGCATACAGCAACAAAGGTGCTACTCCTTCAGCATGACACATTCTTTTTATGCAGTGGAATGGGGATTGTGATAAGGGTTCTTTGTCAGTACCCTGGGTGGCATGAGTCATAAAATAATGTGTTATCCCCTGGGTGGTATTCCCAGCTGAATTGTACGTTTAATTATTGCCAGTGCACTCACAGGTATTTGTCTACATCATATCAAAATAATTACATTTTTCTCTTTTCTATGAAGAAAGACACTGTTTAGCAGCACTAACTTTGACTGGTGTTAGATTCCTGTAAACTAGCCTGGGCCCTGTCTACCTACCTAGGTGCTTCTATGGCCCTCACCACCAGAGAGGCTGAGTGCTTTGCAAACAATTCATTAGGAGCAAAGCTACAGAAGCAGCCATAGAATGCAGACAGGAAAAGTGTGTTCCTCTCATATGTTAGGGCTTGATCCTGCTCCAGTGAAGTCAGTAATTTCAGCGTGGGCAGGATTGGGTCTTCAGAGAACTTAGCAATTGTATATTGCTCCCCAGGAAGGCCAGATTTTGCCTGCTGTATAGCAGGGGATACAAGTGTGTAATGGAGTACTCTACTCACCAGTAGGATGGCACCTCCTCCTCACCATTTTGGGGATTAGCTTCATAAGGTCAAAACCCCTTCTCATGGTTGCACATAGGGTTGCCAACAATCTAATCACACAAACCCAAACACCCTTGCCCCACCCCTTCCCTGAGGCCCTGCCCAACTCACTCCATCCCCCCTCCCTTTGTTGTTTGCTCTCCTCCAACCACTTTCACCAGGCTGGGGCAGGGGGTTGGGGTGTGGGCTCTGGCCTGAATCTGGGGCTTGGGGTGAGAAAGGGTGTGCGGGGTGCAAGCTCTGGGAGGGAGTTTAGGTGCTGGAGGGGGCTCAGAGTTGGGGCAGGTGATTGGAGGAGAGGAGTGGGTGAGGGCTCTGGGAGGAAGTTTGGGTGCAGAAGGGGGCTCAGGGCTGGGGTAGGGGTGCAGGAGGGGGTGATGGATGCAGGCTATGGCCAGGAGGCGCTTACCTCAGGCAGCTCCTGGTCAGCAGGGATAAGGCAGGCTCCCTGCCTGCCCTGGCCCTATGCTGCTCCCAGAAGCGGCTGGTACGTCCGTGGCCCCATGGGGCTTTGTGCACTGCTCATGCATGCAAGCACTGGCCCTGCAGTTCCCATTGGCCACAGTTCCCAGGGAGCTGTGGAGTCAGTGCTTGGGGCAGTGCGCAGAACCTCCCTGCCTCCCGGGGCTGCAGGGGGGTACCAGCCAGGGCCGGTGCAACCCATTAGGCAACCTAGGTGGTCACCTAGGGTGCTAGCATTTGGGGGGGGTGGCATTTTGGGTCCTTCAGCGACGGCCGGATCTTTGGCCGCCCTGGTCATCGTCGGCATTTAGGCGGAGGGAGCTGGGGCAGGGGGGCGCGGGGAGGGCCGCCTGCAGCAAGTAAGGGGAGTGAGGCGGCACACAGGGGAACCGCTCCCTGCCCCAGCTCACCTCTGCTCTGCCTCCTCCCCTGAGCATGCCACCCCGCTCTGGCACTGCAAGCCTGGGAGGGAGAGAAGCAAACAGCTGATTGGTGCCACAAGCCTGGAAGGCGGGAGAAGTGGAGCAGCGATGCTGTGCTCAGAGAGGAGGCAGAGCAGAGGTGAGTGGGGTGGGGAGCTGCGACACAGCTCTCCAGGCTGGGGGGAGCTGCTGCGGGGGAGGGGGGTACCTCAGGGCAGAGAGCTGCCACAGGGCTCAGGGAGGGGCGCAAGGTGGAAATTTCACCTAGGGCGCGAAACATCCTTGCACCCTCCCTGGTACCAGCCACTTCTGGGAGCTGCAGGGAGCCTGCCTTAGCCCTGCCAGATTTTCAGCACTTAATCTCTCAGTTTTGGCTTCAGTAGTCTCCAGGAGATAAGGCCTGATTCCAGGAGACTCCCAGCAAAACCAGGAGAGTTGGCAACCCTAATTGCATACCCTCTCCATTCCCCACAGTCTCCAGGAACTGCTGCTGCATCTTTGTGACTCAGTCCTCCAGGCAGGTCACTAGCCATACTTTCCCCTTCCAGGGTATCAGTCTTCTTCAGCAGTCCGAGGCAGTCTTCCCATTCACTGCCTCAGTACCACTTCTGCAGTGGCTGGCAGGGAAACCCAGGCCCACCCTCTACTCTGGGTTCCAGCTTAGGGACCTTCTAGTCAGCAGCAAAGGTCTGTTACCTTCCAGACCTTACCCTGAGCTCTTTCCTTACCCCCCACCAATATACTTTTCTGTCTTTCTCCCCCCCTCTCTCTAGGGTTGCCAATCTCTCAACTCCCTCCTACACAAGAGGGACTGTAGGCTACCCATCTCTGCAGCCTCTCCATGCCTTCATACTCCGAGAGAGTGACTACAGCCTTTCCCAGCAGACCCCTCTGATGCCAATTTCCTGTCTTTATAGTCATTCCCCAGCTCATTCCTCCTCAGCTGGGCTCCCTCATTCAGTCAGCCACAGGATTCCGCTCAGCTGTGGCCTGTGAGGTTAATTCGCACCCTTCTCTGTCCACATTAATCCTTTCTGGGCAAGTGTGGGGTAAATGCCCCATCACAAGGTGGGAAGGAGCAAAGAGCCTTTCTTCCCTCCCACTTCTATCCCTTGCACCTCACACAAGGGCTGGGATCAATTACAATGCTTGTGTTGGCACAATGCCTTCCTTGGCTCCGCACCATCCCATATGCTGGGGCAATATGACTCGTTTAATATTTGCACATTCTCCCCACAGTTAAGCTGAACGTTTACTTCTCGTAATAACCATGTAATTACACACATCAGTGACAATTCCACTTTGCTTTTTCCTGCACATATGAACAGCTATTAAAGCTAGTTACTGTTTGTGATTAGTGCTAGTTAATGTTCATAGAGCACTTTGATCATGTAAAGCTCTGTAAGTGTTTAAAATGGTCAGTGCAGCCCCAGAGTTCAGAAGTTCATCTGCAGAGTTCACCTCCCAGCCTGGGTGGAAGGGGGGGAGGTATGGAGGCACCTTACACGCTCTGCTGCTCGAGCCCTCGACAACCGATTGCCACACCTCTCTGTGGGTTTCTGCTCTGATCTTCACCGCCAGCTGGCCACACCTCTCTACCAGCCATTCACCAGTAGGTCTTCAGGTCCCCCTACTTAACTCAGCTCTTAGTGATTTCAGCTGTTCGTAGGGGAGCCTCACTGCTGGTGCACCTGGATAGTCTTCTTGCATCAGAACCACTATCCCAAAGTAGGTCTAACACTTAAACCTAGGTATCCATGATTTCAGCTTTGTAACACATAAGACTCTTACTTGAGTCTAAATTAGCTCTGTTATTACATAGCAGAAAGAGAAAGGGTCAAGATGGTGTTTACTACCCTCAGACAGAGGCCTACTCTACTAAGTACAAATTCCTATCCCCCAGCCTCTCTCAATTCACTAGGCTTTGGTACCCCTGTCTCTTGCCTAGAGAGTGCTGCTTAGTTGAGGGTGAGTCCCTCAGTCATAAAATATCAAGTACAGTTCTACTGTCCTTGATTCACATAACCAGGATAACAACCCTTTATTACTCCTGCCCCAACAACAAAGAGACTGGGGATCCCACAGCAGCCAAAGTGACCATTTGGGCAACAGTCCCATCATGCTATGTAGGGTGGGTGTGCCCATGCAAATGAGATTAGCCCCTGAAGTCCTTTTCCACAGCTCACCACCAGATGTCAGTGGAGAGCTCATTCTGACTCTGCTTACATCATGAAACAATGACAATAGCTCCATAGTTAAGATTGCAGCTGAGTTTTATTATAAGCCTTACCACCTTCCACAAAATCCACCAAAAAAGTTATCTCAGGGCTTATCTACACTAAACAGTTAGGTTGACATAAGTCAGTGCCTACACTACAGCCTTCCTCCCACCAATGTAAGTGCCTACTACACTGACATAACTCCATGAGTGGCATAAGACTTATGTCAGTGTAGTTATGGTGAAGGTGTCTGTAAAGACACTGAGTCCCTTACATGGGCTGTGGGCTTCATCTATCAATGAAAACAGCTTTCTTGGTGAGCATCACTTTTGCCCAGAGGGTTGGAAAACTGGGGCCTTTATTGGCAGACACCCCTCCCCTCACTCATTTACAATATTCTTCAAAGAAAAGGTCTCATTGTGACCACATCAAAATTTTTATCTAAAGTGTCTTCTGAATTTCATATTAACCAGACAGTTCATCTCCCAACTTTTTTCCTGAAACCACATCACACTAGACAGGAAGTTGCCTTCCATTCCCTGGATGTTGGAAGGGCATTAGTCTTGTATTTGACCAGAACCAAACCATTCAGAAAGTCTCCTAACTGTTTGTTTCAATTGCAGACAGATTCAAAGGATCCACAATCTCCCCCCAGAGGTTTTCACAGTGGATCTCTGGGTGTAGCATGTCATGTTATGACTCTGCCAACATTCAACCTCCTTCTGGAGTATTAACCCATTCTACAATGGTATGGGTAACAAGCAGGAAGAACTGGAAGTGCTAATAAATAAATACAACTATGACATTGTTGGCATCACTGAAACTTGGTGGGATAATACACACGATTGGAATGTTGGTGTGGATGGGTACAGCTTGCTCAGGAAGGATAGACAGGGGAAAAAGGGAGGAGGTGTTGCCTTATATATTAAAAATGTACATACTTGGACTGAGGTGGAGATGGACATAGGAGATGGAAGTGTTGAGAGACTCTGGGTTAGGCTAAAAGGGGTAAAAAACAAGGGTGATGTCATGCTAGGAGTCTACTACAGGCCACCTAATCAGGTGGAAGAGGTGGATGAGACTTTTTTTAAACAACTAACAAAATCATCCAAAACCCAAGTTTTGGTGGTGATTGGGAACTTCAACTATCCAAATATATGCTGGGAAAATAACACAGAGGGACCCAGACTATCCAATAAATTCTTAGACTGCATTGCAGACAACTTTTTATTTCAGAAGGTTGAAAAAGCTATTAGGGGGGAAGCTGTTCTAGACTTGATTTTAACAAATAGGTGGGAACTCATTGAGAATTTGAAAGTAGAAGGCAGCCTGGGTGAAAGTGATCATGAAATCATAGAGTTTGCAATTCTAAGGAAGGGTAGTAGGGAGTACAGCAAAATAGAGACAATGGATTTCAGGAAGGTGGATTTTGGTAAGCTCAGAGAGCTGACAGGTAAGGTCCCATGGAAATCAAGACTGAGGGGAAAAACAACTGAGGAGAGTTGGCAGTTTTTCAAAGGGACACTATTAAGGGCCCAAAAGCAAGCTATTCCGCTGGGTAGGAAAGATAGAAAATGTGGCAAAAGACCACCTTGGCTTAACCACAAAATCTTGCATGATCTAAAAAATAAAAAGGAGTCATATAAAAAATGGAAACTAGGACAGATTACAAAGGATAAATATAGGCAAACAACACAGGAATGCAGGGGCAAGATTAGAAAGGCAAAGGCACAAAATGAGCTCAAACAAGCTACAGGAATAAAGGGAAACAAGAAGACTTTTTATCAATACATTGGAAGCAAGAGGAAGACCAAAGACAGGGTAGGCCCACTGCTCAGTGGAAACTCTGAAATGGCAGAGATGCTTAATGACTTCTTTGTTTCGGTCTTCACCGAGAAGTCTGAAGGAATGCTTAACATAGTGAATGCTAATGGGAAGGGGGTAGGTTTAGCAGATAAAATAAAAAAAGAACAAGTTAAAAATCACGTAGAAAAGTTAGATGCCTGCAAGTCACCAGGGCCTGATGAAATGCATCCTAGAATACTCAAGGAGCTAATAGAGGAGGTATCTGAGCCTCTAGCTATTATCTTTGGAAAATCATGGGAGACGGGAGAGATTCCAGAAGACTGGAAAAGGGCAAATATAGTGCCCATCTATAAAAAGGGAAATAAAAACAACCCAGGAAACTACAGACCAGTTAGTTTAACTTCTGTGCCAGGGAAGATAATGGAGCAAGTAATTAAGGAAATCATCTGCAAACACTTGGAAGGTGGTAAAGTGATAGGGAATAGCCAGCATGGATTTGTAAAGAACAAATTGTGTCAAACCAATCTGATAGCTTTCTTTGATAGGATAACGAGTCTTGTGAATAAGGGAGAAGCTGTGGATGTGGTATACCTAGACTTTAGTAAGGCATTTGATAGGGTCTCGCATGATATTCTTATCAATAAACTAGGCAAATACAATTTAGATGGGGCTACTATAAGGTGGATGCATAACTGGCTGGATAACCGTATTCAGAGAGTTGTTATTAATGGTTCCCAATCCTGATGGAAAGGCATAACAAGTGGGGTTCCACAGGGGTCTGTTTTGGGACCGGCTCTGTTCAATATCTACATTAACGACTTAGATATTGGCATAGAAAGTACGCTTATTAAGTTTGCAGATGATACCAAACTGGGAGGGATTGCAACTGCTTTGGAGGACAGGGTCATAATTCAAAATGATCTGGACAAATTGGAGAAATGGTCTGAGGTAAACAGGATGAAGTTTAACAAAGACAAATGCAAAGTGCTCCACTTAGGAAGGAAAAATCAGTTTCACATATACAGAATGGGAAGAGACTGTCTAGGAAGGAGTTCGGCAGAAAGGGATCTAGGGGTTATAGTGGAACACAAGCTAAATATGAGTCAACAGTGTGATGCTGTTGCAAAAAAAGCAAACATGATTCTGGGATGTATTAACAGGTGTGCTCTACTCTGCGCTGGTTAGGCCTCAACTGGAGTATTGTGTCCAGTTCTGGGCACCGCATTTCAAGAAAGATGTGGAGAAATTGGAGAGGGTCCAGAGAAGAGCAACAAGAATGTTAAAGGTCTTGAGAACATAACCTATGAAGGAAGGCTGAAAGAATTGGGTTTGTTTAGTTTGGAAAAGAGAAGACTGAGAGGGGACATGATAGCAGTTTTCAGGTATCTAAAAGGGTGTCATAAGGAGAAAACTTGCTCATCTTAGCCTCTAAGGATAGAACAAGAAGCAATGGGCTTAAACTGCAGCAAGGGAGGTCTAGGTTGGACATTAGGAAAAGGTTCCTAACTGTCAGGGTGGTTAAACACTGGAATAAATTGCCTAGGGAGGTTGTGGAATCTCCATCTCTGGAGATATTTAAGAGTAGGTTAGATAAATGTCTATCAGGGCTGGTCTAGACAGTATTTGGTCCTGCCATGAGGGCAGGGGACTGGACTCAATGACCTCTCGAGGTCCCTTCCAGTCCTAGAATCTATGAATCTATACAAGGTCTCAATCTACCTCCATGGAATTATTCAACAGTGTTCCAGTTGTTAACTTCTAGAGCTGCAACCTGAACTTCAGTACACACTTTCTCCAACTACTATGCTGTGGTTCTTGCCTCTAGATCAGATGCTGCAGCTGGCTATGCAATTCTATCTTCAGCATTAGACTTTGTTTTGAAGCTTCCTTCTCCCTGTGGGGATACTGCTCAGGAACCACCTGAAATGGAGCATCCATAGAGACACTACTTGAAGAAGGAGTTACTCACCTTGTGCAGTAACTGGATTTCTTTGAGATTTGTCCCCCTACAGATACTCTACTGTCCACCCTTCTTCCCCTCTGATTTTGGAGTTTTCTCAGTGGGACTTTGCGGTAGGGAAGGAGCTGAGGGTGGTTCACTTGTGCCGCCCTATATATCCTTAGTACAGGGCACAAGGATTTGAAGAGCATATGCGTGGGCTGAACGGTCACTGCTACCAAAAATCTCCAATCAAAAGCACTGGGGCACATGCACACCTGAAGTGGAACTCTGACAGGGACAAGTATCAGGGGGTAGCTGTGTTAGTCTGTATCTACAAAAACAACAAGGAGTCTGGTGGCACCTTAAAGACTAACAGATTTATTTGGGCAAGCAAAGAGACTCCAGTGAACGTTAGACCTCATCAATGGGCCTGATCTGAAGCCCATTGAAATCAATGGAAAGATTCCCATTGACTTTAGTGGGCTTTGGGTCAGGCTCTATGAGCCTTTGAAGGTTCAGTGGGTCTCTCTCTCTCTCACACACACACACACACACACTTGTCTACACTACCCGCCGGATCAGCGGGCAGCAATCGATCCAGCGGGGGTCAATTTATCGCATATAGATGCGATAAATCGACTGCTGAGCTCCTGTCAACTCCAGTACTCCACCAGTACGAGGAGCGCAAGCGGAGTTGACAGGAGAGCATCAGCTGTCGACTTACCGCAGTGAAGACATCGCGATAAGTAGATCTAAGTACGTCAACTTCAGCTATGCTATTCACGTAGCTGAAGTTGCGTATCTTATATCGACCCTGTGCGGTAGTGTAGACAAGCCCACACACCGTGCTTGGTGGACCTCACATGATCATTTTTATCATTCTTTCTTTTCCATTGACAAGCCTCTCCAGAGATTAGGTTACACCTACAGCTTAGTTTCTGCAAGGATAAGGACTAGACTTTCATTTATTATTTTTATTGAAAGGTTAGGTTTCCAGAAGTCATTTGATGTTAAGATTATCAGAGCCACTGTTCCCCAGCAGTGTTACCAATTAAAATCCTTAATAACTTTTGAAATTAGACTTTAATCAACTAGATCAGGGTCTCTAATGGGGCCTAAGAGAGCTAAGCACATGCCTCTAATTGAGTTTCAATGGCCCCTTTGCAAATCCCAACCCTAGACATTGGTTATGTGCACTAGATCTCAGTTAAGGCAGTCCAGTACACTGAGTTTAATTTCTCTCCTGCTTTCCATTGTTTTACTACAAAAAATGCCAAGAAGTTAGAAGACATTTTGAACACTGGCAAACACTTCTATTTTTAGAGTGTCCTCATTCAAGAGCCCCTTTTTCCATCTGCCTGAAATTTTACAGAAAAATTCTCCATAATAAGAGATTACTCACCTTGTGCAGTAACTGGAGTTCTTTGAGATGTGTGCCCCTATCAAAAACAACAAGGAGTCTGGTGGCACCTTAAAGACTAACAGATTTATTTGGGCATAAGCTTTCGTGGGTAAAAACCTCACTTCTTCAGTTGCAACTTACTTACTGCTTTAGTACCTAGAAATATTTTGGGCAATATTTTCAGGCTTTGTATGCTATGGACCTGATAGAGTACATCAGAGTAAATCCGGAGTAAGCTTATTGAAGCCAGTGGCCTGATTCTCCCATCTGTTACACCAGTTTCCCACTGGTATATCTTGAAGGAAATCAGTGGTGTTACCCAGGTATAAAACTGGTGTAACAAAATTAAGAATCAGGCCCACTGACTGATTTATGCTGGTTTAGCTGAGAGCAAACTCTGGTCTGCTCTCTACTGACACACAGAAGTTCCTCTGTCTTTAGTTAATAATTCACTTTGCATTCATTCATCAGCATAATCCCAGAGAACAATTTTGCATGAATCCCTGATCGTTTTTATGCCTTAAATGCATAAACATGTCATGATACAAGTTTACATAGGAACTAGCTTTAAAAACATTGACACTAGTATAATCTTTGATAACAACAAAAATATTCTTATATTTTAAGGACCCAAAACCAAAATCCTTTGCTTTCCTTTCACATCATTGTCCAATATTTTTGTTACCTATCTTCCGAGTTATCTACACCATTCTTACCATAAATCAACTTAATTAATTTACTTACAACTACAAAATTATGAATATTTATAATTTCTATTGCAGTAACATCCAATATGTGCTTGATTCTTTCCAAACACAGGGAGATGCACTCTATACCCTGCAAGCATACAGTCTACAAAAACCAAAGGGTGGGGGAAAGTGATATACAATATATTAGCAAAGTGATCAAGGTGATTATTGGCGCATATCTTAGTTTAACATTGTGTTGTTTTTAAGCTAAATTCATCAAATTCCCCTCTTTGTTCTCTCTCTACCATTCAACTCCTTGTCTTTTCCTCACAGTGATCCCCAACTTCAGTGTCCTAGTGTCTCTCCTTCCCAACATCCACTCCCTTCCCTCCATATATATATTAGCAGCTTGCTCACATGATAAGAAGATGAGTTAGGTTGATTCTTGTAGGTGTCACTGAACTAGTAACTTTTCAGGAACATTCTATAGAACATGTTGAGACGGTTGTGGAAGAAGAGGCAAACTGGATGTTGAGACTGCTATCATTGATGGGGTGGCGAGATCAGAGACGTGATAAGAGACAAGGGCATCTAAGTAGGTGAAAGTAGAGTTATATAGGGACTTTAATATAAACCCAAGAAGCTTGAACTTGATGTGATGGAGAAGAGCCAGTGGAGAGAGTGGGACATGGTAAGAATAGCGAGGAAGAAATGTGCAGTGGTGTTGCTGCTGTCTTGGTCCCAGGATATGAGAGACACAAGGTGGATGAGGTAATAGCTTTTACAGGTGAGAGAGACAAGCTTTTGAGCTACACAGACCTTCCTGACTGCATTTTGTCTTATAATTTTCAAATAGGCTTATAACATTATAATCCCAATGCTGGCTTTCCTTTGCAGAACCCTACTTGCTTCTGTAAGCTTTGAAAAAAATTAGTTTGGATAGTTTAAACCCAAAATTCGGATATCCTTTTTTAAGTGAGCAAATGCTATTCAGCGTGAGTAAAGAATACAGGATCAGCCTCTCAGTGAAGCAAAGACCTCTTCAGAGTCCTGCCTCCTTCCAGACATACTTGGAAAGAGTGTATGGAGTCCTCTCTTATTGATTGCAAACTTGCACATTGAATGCAGCAGGCAGGGCCGGCTCTGACCTTTTTGCCGCCCCAAGCAATAAATAAATAAATAAATAAATAAATAAAAGCAGGGCGCAGGGCAGCTGGACCCGGAGGCAAAGCCAAGAACACCCCCAAAACCCTGGGTGCAGGGCGGCTGGACCCAGAGGCAAAGCAAACAAAAAATCAGGGCACAGGGCAGCCGGACCTGGAGGCAAAGCAAAAAAAAAATCCGAAAACCCTGGGTGCAGGGCGACTGGACCCAGAGGCAAAGCAAAAAAAATAAAATAAACTCCAGGGTGCAGGGCGGCCAGACCCAGAGGCAAAGCAAAAAAAAAAAAATAGGGCAGCCGTGCCGTCCTAAGATTGGATGGAATGCTGCCCCTTAGAATCTGCCACCCCAAGCACGAGCTTGCTTGGCTGGTGCCTGGAGCCGGCCCTGGCAGCAGGGTACAAATGACTTATACCAAAATTATTTATGCAAACTGCAGTCTTCTTTCCATCAGAATGTTGGGAGATGATTATTAAAATACTGCTACTGAGTAGTTAGTGTGCATGCATGAAGTTTGACCATTAGTTTAAATAGATCCATAAAATCTCCACATGACATAAGGATTGTGGAACTGGGCACTAAATAAGACACATACTCAGGAGGTCGGATTTCTGCAGGGGTTGTTGGCTTGAGTAAGGGAACACTCAGTGGAGTTATTCTAAATTTCTGCTGCTGAAATAAAAACAGAATCTGGTCTTTGAAGCCAAGCTAATATTGGATTGTGACAATGGACCCAGGGCATTGCCGGTTTGGAATAGGTGAAAACTATTAGGTCCTTGCACAAAACAAAAATATTTAGAAAGGTTGATATCAAAAGTCTTCACACCTGCTATATCAGATATAGACAAGATACAACCATCAGGTCATTGGAAGATGTTATGGATCCATTTAAACTAAAGGTCACTGATTTGATTTTTGTTTAGTGACAAATGCTTTCTCATCCAGAAACACCTATTACAAAAGTCAACCTGTGCCTTTCAGGGATAGATACAGTGTATCATCCTCAGAAAGGTCAGAACATGCAGCACTTCCCTTTCTTAGAATAAACCTAGAGAAGCAATGAAGGTTTTGTTGTGGCTGTTGTTGTTGTTAAGACTTGTTACACAAAGTTATCCCTAGGCTTTGTGAAGAGCTATTTTATAATGACAAATGCATCTTTATTTCTTCCAGTTAAACCATATTTTTCTCAGGTGCAGCTAGATCTTTGAATCTATTTTGTTAGACAAGAGCAGTATGTTGATAAACCATATATATCAATTTTAGATAGAGAAATAGGTGGATAAGAGTTACATTATTTGTCCCCAATATATTGACTGTGAAGCCAATTGGATATTTGATTCAGATGGAACCATAAAAACTGAAAGGTAAAATTGTAGGATACTGTTACATTGATTTATTTATAAGGGATTTTTTGTGATCTGTTTCTGAACCTGTAAGTATTTATTGCAATTCATGAACTATTTAATACTTGATGGCTTTAATCTTTTTATTCAGATTTTTTAATTAATATATCCAGCACTGTCTTTTTATAGCAATAAAATTAGGGGGGAAATCAAAGGGGTCTTGAAATGGCTAACAGGAAAAGCTGTCCATGGTTTGTCCTGTATATGAAAATAGTACCCACAGATTTTGTTTTAAAAATCTATTATATAGAAGCCTATTTGGTATTCCATAAAGAGTGTTTCTCATGAATAGATTAGATAATTTGATATGTGATAAGTGAGAATGACTGATATACTTTGTGACAGACTGACAATGCCCTGTAATATCCTGAACAAACCTCATGAAATTAAGATAAACTTTATTGAGAAATTAAACCTTATTGAATTAGGATTAGCACCTTTGAGAGTCCATTGTATTAAAAATGCATTGTGTGTGTATGTTGCAGTGGTATTGTATGCAATTTCTCTAGTACAGAGGTGGGGTGCTGATATACTTCCTCTGTTATCAGCCCTCTGAAGTCACTGCCCTGGGGAAATATGCATAAACTGGTTCAAACTGGATTCTCTAGAGACAACAGACAATGAAAAGACTTTTGGATAAAAGCCTGGGGGTTTAACCTGCCTCTCAGTGCTTTCTTCCTGATCCAGCAAACAGAGAGGAACCCTGGTCCATGGAGGGCCAGGCCCTCATCCTTTGTGGTGGGGTGTGTGTGTGTGTGTGGATGGACGTGGCCTACTGAGGCCTCATAAGACTGTGTGTTTGTGCTGAGTTGAAGCACTGATGGACTTGCAACCAGAAGGATGCCCATAGGGTGGGCTATTAAAAGACTGCACTTGCCAGAGCCCATTGGCGGTGCATGAACTGCCGGTTGTGGGAGGCTAGCACCCAGCCCTGTCCCTTCTGCCTGAGACCCCGCCAGAGCCACTGGCCCAATCCTGCGCCTAGCCCCCCAACCCGGGAGCACGGGCGGCATAGGGCCCAGTCTTGGAGAGTGGGCGACATGCGGCCCAGCCTTCCCAGCCCCAGAGCACCGGGAAGGTGAGTGGCACACGGCCCAGCCTCTCCATCTCTGGAGCATGGGAAGGCAGGTGGCCCCAGCCCAAGACCATTGAGGGTCTGGACTTGGAGCTGGGAGGGCTGGAGCCACAAGCAGGGAGTGTCATGGCAGGGGATGGGGTCACACCTGATTGTTTGGGGAGGCAATACCTCCCCCTGCCTATGAGATCCGCCACCCATGCCAGAGCCCATGTGAGAGTTGGGCTGATCTCTCGTGAGCTTATTAGCATGCGTGTAGGTTCTTTTATTGTTTTTTAATATGTTCTCTCTGAATGCTTTTTACCTTAAGAACACAGTAGTTTGTCTTAGAAAGAGCTGTGTGGTAAATTATATCTGTAATAATTACACTGTTATTTGTCTCTGAAGAGAAAGAAAGCAGGTGTTCTGGGCAACCTGTCTGTGCTGGGAATGACACAGTGAAGGCAGGGAACTGTGCAGCCTGGAAATACCCTAGTTGGAAGGGAGCAAGACACCTGTCAATTCACCACCCAAGAGAGGCAACAGCTGTGGAGCTGGAAGCCTGAGAGTGGGTACCCTTCCTGGACCATTGAGAGGAAATACAGGTGCACTTGCCCTGAGCTGTGACATACACTTTGCGGTGTTAAACAACCCAGCTACGTGTGTTGAATACATGATACCTGGATCCAGATTTTTAAAAAAACCCAGAAGTATGGGAATTAAATTCACCCCCATTGAATTATACAGTAGCCATGCCACAGCGGGCAGTAACCTCCTCAGATCTCACGGGGTGGGTAACTCAAAGCTCTGTTTCAAAACTAAGGCTAATTCTGAGGAAGATACTGGGGACCCAATTCAGCACTACCCTGCACCTTGGGTAGTCATTCACACTAACACAAAGTAGATGTAAAATACTGCCACATCAGAATGTTAGGGCAAGAGTCTCAGCTGGTGTAATTCAGCACAGCTCCATTGAACTTGGGTCTCTGCACAGGCACAGCAGTCTGCCCACACAGTACAAGAAGCAGAATCAGGGATGAAGATGGTGAACTGTTCCACTTTGTGAGTTTGCTTAGAGAATCCAGTTTGATTCTACAGCCACCTTGCTTCAGCCAACATACAACATTTCTGGCAAAGCACGTGGGGATAGAAAATCCACACCCAAAGCGTTGTAGCTACGCTGACCTAGCCCCGGGTAGACAGCACTAGGTCGATGGAAGAATTCTTCTGTTGACCTAGTTACCATCTCCCAGGGAGGTGGATTGACTACAGCAATGGGAGAACCACCTCCTCCCCTCCGTTGCTGTAGTGAGTGGCAACACTGAAGCACCACAGCAGCGCAGCTATCGCATTTTAAGTGTAGACATACCTTAAGTAGTTCTTAACTTGTTCTTTCCCTATTTCAGCCTCAGATCTTACCACATTTACACTTATGTTCACAATGTTAGCTATCTGCTCACAACTGAAACAAAAAAGGCATTTAACATTTCGGCCATTGCTGCGTTTTCTGCTATTATCATTCCTTCCTCATTGAATAATGGGCCTACTCTATCCTTTCTCTTCTTCTTGCTTCTAATGTATTTGTAAAATGATTTCTTGTCAAGCTCTATGTCCCTAGCTAGCTTAATCTTGTTCTGCACCTTAGTCTTTCTAATTTTGTCCCTATATGTTTGTGTTGTTTATTTATATGCATCCTTCATTATTTGACAATGTTGCTCAGGGGCATGTGTATTTTTTTTCAGCAATATAAGTTTTAAGTGTGAACCAAACTTTATCTTGTTCACTTAGTTAGAGCCAGCAGTGGCTCGCTTCCTCTTGGTTACTTCATTCTTTACTTTTCTGACTAATTCACATGTTCGGAATAAAAAGAAAAACCCAAAGGTGTTATCAAAGCTCTTTCTAAAGCAGTTATTCTGGGGCCAAGATGAACTTTGATAAGGGTTCATCTGCACTAGACAGTTTTTCTGCTTTAACTACACCAGTATAATTAAAGAAGAAAAAAACAAAACAAAACAACCAGAAAATCCCAATGCCACCCCTCCCCTCCCCACACACAAATGAACCAAATTAAAAAAAACAAACTGTAGTGTGGAGGAAGTTATACTTGGCTAGCTTATTCTTCTTTGAGAACCAAATAATCTATAGTAGGACTAGGCACCTTTATTCTGCTATAACTGTATCTGCACTAGGGGAGTTTGCCAGTGTATCTATGTTGGTAAACCCATCCACTCACTCACCCCAACCAACATAATTGGGGATGAAGATCAGTGTAGTTCTATTGAAATCAACAGAGCTACACTGATTTACACTAGCTGAGGATCTGTCTCACAGTTTACGGCAAGGTTCTTTTTGTCTGCCACACGCACAGATAATATTACAACTGAACGCTGTGGGTCCCACTCTCCACTGCCATGCATCTCATGCAGGCATTTACACCTGTGCAGCAGAGACAATCTGTACCTGCTGATAATAGGGGGAGGGGCACAAGTAAGGGCAGAATGATGGCAATGGCTTCAGCAGATGGTACTGAGTATGCTCAGTCCATATAAGCATGCTCAGTACAAGTCATGAAGTTAAATCTGGGGGGGCACGTTACTCCGTGTGCCCCGCCCCCCCCCATGCATCGTCATTGCTGTGCAAAGTGGGTGTAGAATGCTACAGCATCTTACATCTACTTTGCAATCAACTTGTACAAATGCTCACTGGAGTTTTCATAGTAATCAACAGGACTTAGACTCCTCCATCCCACTCAACTTCAGTGAAAGTTGGACACCTAACTCCCTTAGGACCCTTTGACAACCTCAGCCATAAGCGCTACACAAGGTGCAAGGGAGTATAGAATCAGGCCCCTAATTGGCTAATAGCTGCAGTAGCTGCTTAAGTTACTTCAAGTGAATAAGTACTCAAATATATTTTCATTTTGACACAGAATTGAGTGCCAGCTAGACATCCATCATTCTCATGAGCCAGCTCCGTGAACTGAGATCCTTTCATCGTGGATGACTGTAATCACTCAATGGAGTGATGTGAATGTCTGTCATATTTATAATTAGAAACAGTGGAGGCTGGTGACATCTGAAAATGATGAGGCAAACCTGACATGCACCCCCACTTAAGGCTGCATTTCCTCTCCCCAGTGGCTGGTACAACAGCCCATCGAAACTGTGCTGGTTTTGCCTACAATAGCTAGGTGAAGTCTTAGGCTAGTTTCTGTCTTGAGAACAGCTGCGTGCATGACATTTGTAATAAGTACATACCAGAAAGATTAGAAAGTGATGGCTATACAAATCTGTTTCATGATAGGCACATGTAGCTGCTACCTCTTTATGCTCTGGCACTTCTAAATCAGTTATTAAAAAAAATCAGTCATCCATGGTGAAACTTCCATGACTGTGGCTGGTCATTTGCCTTCGGTTTGATTATTAATGGTATTTATTAAGCATCTAAAATGTGCTTAGTGCATTAGAGACAAAGATACACCCAAGATCCCTGCCCTGAGGAGATTATAATCTAAGAGTTGGACTGGCACCATGTAACCCAGCCTGTAGAAGATTTGCCAACTCACTGGCATGGCGCCTCCTGCTGGTCAGTCCGGGAATTAGCTTATCCAGTTCAGGAGCACCCTCCTCTGACCAATTTCTCCCTGCCCTTACCTGCCCCTCTGCAGTTCTTTTATCTCCACCACGTACAGGCCCCACATCCCTCATGGACCCCGGTGCCCCTTACCTTGGGGTGCTGCCCCTCACCCAGGGAACCCCACTCCCCTGAGCCCACCTCACCTCAGTGACCCACTGCCAGTCCTCATCTAGCCCCTTTACTCAGGGGCAAACTGCAGTCTGCAATGGCCACTCATCATTGGCTAGAGGGTTGGACTTGCTGCCTTTCCCTGCAGCCCCAGTAACTCTTTAGGCCTTCCTGTCAGGCCTCAACCTGGGAGGTCGTCAGGCCTGAGCTCCCCAGCTCAGCCTACCCCTTCCCCAGCACTGCTTTGTTGAAGGTACCCTGTGCTCCCAGGCAGCCCAGTCCGTCCCACCCCAAGGCTGGCATGGGACTACCTGCCTCCTAGCTCATAGCCCTTTTTATACCAGCCCTCCTGAGCCCGGATTGGCTGCTTGGGGCAGCCCTTTCCCAGAGCTGGATTTAACCCCTTTCTGATTGGAGTGGGGTGACCGGCCCGCTAAACAGCCCAAAAAAGGGGCAGTGCACAGCTGTGCTGCTGTAGGAACTGAATTGCAGGAACCAAACTATGGCCTGGTCTACACTGAAAAGTTATATCAGCCTAGCTACATCAGCCAGAAATGTGAAAAAAACCCACATCCTAGACTGACGTAGCTATGCCAGCCTACCCTCCAGTATGGATGCAGCTGTGTCAATGGAAGTGGGTCTTTCATCAACATCGCTAACATTGTTCAGAGAGGTGCTCCTACACAGACAGAAAAACGTTTCTGTCAGTATAGGTTACATCTACACTTCGGGGCTATGCTGGCCTAGTCTCCATACTGTAGACATACCCAGTTACCTCCTCCATGCTGGTTGAGCTCTGCTGGCCAGCACATTGGGAGAGGTAGGGTGGAGACAAGGTCTTGACATGACGGGGTACTCTGGTGGTAAGTGCACAAAATAACACCAGAGTTATGATCTGGCCCCAAAGAGGAAACAAAGGAGGAAGGATGTTGAAATTCAACAGCAGCCCTGTGATGGATGCTGGAGTTAGCATGCATCTGATTAATTCCAGGATATTCATCTAGAGTTTTTTAAACCCACTCTTACTTGTCTGCTTTGTTAAAACTTCTTTGAGGAGGAGACTAGGAATTTAAAAAATATTTTTTTCAGTGTACAAACTGATGCTGTACAAGATACAGACTTGTTGACGTGATCTGGCTTTGCTCTTTGGGCCTATAAGGTCTCAAATGTCATGGCATGCATCCATCCCATTTATCCCTCTTGGTTCTGACGCACTGCCCACAAAGCCTTTACTTCAATCTTTTCACAACTAAAGCACATAGGGACAGATTTTTCACTCATTTACATTGGTGTAAATCAAGAGTAACTCCACTAGACTGTGTTGTAAATGAAAAGAATCTGACCCATCCATTTTTGGAAGTGTTTTTAAAACTTACCTATGGACTGAAAATAAGCAGATTGTTTCTGACCTAATAGAGGAGTTTTCCCTATCAGAATGCTGCTTTAGTCTACCTTGAGTTGATTGATGGTAGCTTAATAATACTGATCGATTAGCTCATGAGTGTCATCCTTTGAGAGAATGTGCTTTAGTTAATGACATATGTTGACTAATAGATTCTTGTTTAAATGTCATGGGGCCAGAATAGGATGCTCCAATAAGTATTTACATTTATACCTTTGGGAAGATCACATCTAGAGCTGCTTCATAAATAAAGGATTTTTATAACAGTTACAGCTCCTCTACCTGCCATAGTGAGCCAAATTCTGCTCTCAGTTACACTGCTGTAAATCTGGGAGTTACTCCATTTGTCTCCAGAATTTGGCTCAGTATCTCCAGTAATAATCAGATATAATCACTGAACTTCTACATTAATTTTCGTTTCCCACTTATAATTATGGAGGCTATGCATATGCTCTGCAGCCCCATAGCCAGGACCACAGAAAGCAGGTTCTCCTTAGTAGTGCTCCCTTTTTAGCTGGATCAGAGAAAGAGCTTTTGATTGAATTTTCTCTTTTCCAATGTCATTTATTTCTGAACAAACCAAACTCACCTCCCTTAATTAGATTACATGCCACTTATTGGACATCTTGATAGCATCCCTATACCTTTGTTGCTGGATAGAAGCTATAATTCTGTTAATTTTTCCTCCAAGCATAAAAATCTGAATGAAATTCTAAAATGTTATTATATTCAATAATTATCTTAACTATATTCAACAATTATATTAACAATCCCAGTGGGCCATATCATACTATCAAATTTCCAAACATAGCTTCCACTTTATTTTTAAATTGCCCTTCAAAGAAATGCTTGGGTGATAATGGCAAACTACTGTTCTTAGAGGCCATCTGACATACAGTAGGTAAATCTACAGAGAATCAATAGAAATATCTTTCTACTAGTGCTCTCTTATAGAGTGGTGCATTTTTGTGATGAGGTTTGACTTACATTAAAATGAATATTGTAAGTAGGTGGTTGAATGGGGTCATATTTTGGTATATGCAGGTGTATAATTAGACAATAGAAGTTAATTTTGTATACTGCATTGGACTTAAATCAAAATGTTCAGGATTCCCACGGTGTGGTATGCTAAGTTTTTATAGCATATGTAAAAATTGACTTCCTTTGAAGAATAACTGTTGGACAGATTTATTGCACTCTTTTGCAGAGAACTATTTGTGGTGTGTGTCTGCTGCTATCCATTTTGCCGAGCTGACACGCTCAGCATTGCAGACTGACATTGAGGTGCTCATGTTCAAATGGATATGTGTATTAAAAAGCAGCAACGCATCTGCAGGCTGAATCTGCGACATTTTCATAGTGGGTTGATTAGGTGTGCCTAAGTAAATGAGCTTTTGTTTATGCCTCAGCATGAGTGCTCTGGAGTGCGGTTAAGTAGATGCAGCCTGCCTTACTTTCAGAGCAGCCTGTCTGTAGGCAGTAACTGAGCTAGGCAAACACTCATAGTGCATTCGCCCATGGAGCGCTGCCATTTGTTGGGTGCGAAGGCATATTTATATCTGACAGAGGCCTGCTGTGGATTTTAAGAGTTTGTTCTGATAACATTTAACAGCGTAAGCAAAGTAGAACTGCGTATGTGTAAGAAATTGCAGAGTAATCGTGTTTGGGAGAACAAGAAAAATTAAAGTAACTAGAAGCAAGGAAAGACTGGTTTGAACTTGACCTGTACTGACAGCAGGAGAGTTAACATGGAAATGACAGACTAATACCTATGTATTAGGAAAAATAACAGTTTTATAACTAAGTGTGTGTAACAATTGGAGGTTGGAGCTGTATTGTCCGGTGCTGGAGGGGACTGTGAGGAAATCATCCTGCTGAGCTTCCCACTTGTGATTAACAGATAACTACTTGCTGAGTGTTTTGCCTTAATAAAGATGTATTAGACCCATCTGCTGAGTAAGTGAATCTCAGTCCAACACCACTGGTGCACAGTTCATTCTCAAATGGCTGTTGGGAGCTGTCGGGGGCACAGGCTGCCCTGAGACAGGACTTTCACATGCAGCAGTTAGGAAAGAGGGGTCTAGTATGCTGATCCACAGGGCTAACAATTTATCATGGCTGTACAGAGATAAATAGGGAGAGTGAGACAGATGAGGTCTCTGTAACTGCAGTGCATGCTTTATAGGTTACAGAGCTAGCAGGGAAGGGGTGTGGTCATCAGCTTTGGTCATCCCTGACAGAGAGCTCTCTCTGATTTATCACAGTCTACACCAGGCCGAGGAGCAAGTGTTCTAGAGAGATTGGTTTGCAAGACAAATGTTCCACTCTTCCTGAAAGGACTTAAAATGGGAGCCTGGAGAATCAGATACTGAGTGTCAGACTATACTAGTAGAGCCTTAGAATTTTTCAGCAGAATTACTCCTGCTGAGGTAGAGTAAGGATATTTTCCATTGATGTGTGTGAAGTTTTTTCCCCCAGTAGGTCATGCTTCTTTTGCACTCACCCAGCCACTTTCCAGGCACATAGATCTCATCTGTTCTCCCCCCTCATTTATCTCTGTACAGCCATGATAAGCCATTTTCTTATCCCATGTCAGGCACACATCTGAGTTCTAGTGAGTACCTAGAAGGAGGGCAAAACATACAAGTACTATGCAAGACCAAATGCTGAATTCAGTACCTATGTTCCACAGTACCTAGTTTCCTGTATAAACATCGTATGGGAGTGCAAATCCTCTACACCTCTTTGAGGTCATGTCTACACTGAAAAGTTTTGCTGCTTTAATGATCCTGGCTAATATGGATATAGATTATTCTGGTTCAACAAAGCAAAATAAGCTATAACTGTATCTACATTAGGGCTTTTACCAGCATAACTATGTCAATTAAAAAAACATCTTCCTGACTGATAGAGTTATGCCAGGAAAACTTTAGGTGTAGTTCAGTCCTGAGTAACTCATACATAGACCTTTATTGGACTGGTTTCTCTGGAGCAACAGGTTGAATTTATTAGATCCTTCCCCTTTTAGTGGGTTTGGCCTCCACTCCTGCCTTGCCCTTCTGTGAGCACAAAGGGCCCAGAAGCAGTTATCCTGCACAGAAAAGAGTAGATGATAGACATCCCACCTCAGATTATTTGCAAGATGTGTGCACCACAGAACTGTGCAACATCTGTGCAAGGGCAAAAAGGGTTTTAGGAGAGTTCGAGAAGACAGAAGCATGAACACAGCTGTATCCTCAGCCATTTGGCTCCGTTGGCCAAACCATACTCCATCCCACACTGCAGGCCCTCAGGGAGTGCAAAGGGACTGTGGGAGCAGCTACTTACCACGGTACAAGGAAGGATTCTGTCTCTCTCTCCTTCACAAAGAACCCCTGCACAAAGTCTGTTTCCTTGGATTTTGCCCAAAGAGGGAAGATCTGGCTTTGACTATCTGATTAATTGTTAACTCAGTGGTGTTACTTTCTTCCTTGCAGTTACAATGTTAAAATCATAGTAGGAATATTGATACTCACACTCTGCCCAGCATTCTATACTAATGTATTCCTAATGTAATCCACTAACAGTAGTTTATGATCAGACAGAAGAGGTGGAGGATCTTACCTCTAAGAACTTGAGATGCCCTTTGATATAGGTTGCACACGCATGCTGCTCTGAGAAATAATCCAAAAGAGCATTGATTTACTTGTGATGTTTCCCAAACATCATTATGAGCAACCAGAGATTTCTAGTCACTTTCATCTGAAGAAGTGAGGTTCTTACCCACGAAAGCTTATGCTCCCAATACTTCTGTTAGTCTTAAAGGTGCCACAGGACCCTCTGTTGCTTTAGTCAGAAGGACTTATTTTAGGTTAAGATAAACAGAAAGAGTAAAAAGTCTCCATGAGAAAGAGCACAGTGTGTTTTTACTCATCATCCAGAGCCCACTGAAGTGAATGGAATGACCCCCGTTGACTTCAATGGACTCAGTAATGGCAACTGTCTCTGTAGAAGTGTAAATGTGCACTGTACAGGACACAGAATGATGAATTACACGGCTGTGTATGCCGCAATTTTCTGACTCAGTTTTGAGATCATTATTCCTGGGACAAAGTTCAGAGACAGAAATCAAAATCCTGGTATGGGTGGTGGTGGGGGGAGGGAGAAGCCTGCTAATTGATATGATTTTGAAATTTTACTAGGTGTTTTCAGGAAGAAGAAAAAAAAATAGAGCATGTTAGAATCAGCACAAAACTATTTCCCTTATAATTTCAAGTCATACCTTGGCTGTAGAGACAGACATGCATTCATCATCTCAATTTGTTTTATTGATAGTTTGCTTATTTTGCCTTCACTCTTACCAACAGGATAAAAACATATTGAAAATGAGGTCTCCTAGCAAAAACAAAAGCAACTTGGAAAGGTACATTCTGCCAACAAACATCCATTCATTTAAGTCCTGAAGGGACTGCATTATATTATTACAAATATGCAGGAACACAGAATGAAAAGAAAAAAAATAGGAAGAGTAGTTGGCCTTTTGGAGAAGTAATTTTTTCACATTCCGAGACTGAAAACCACATTTCTTTAATCATAAGTTTTGTAAAATGTCTTCTTAAATTTCCTGCCCAATACATCAGAATGTGACTCATGGAACTAAGTTGCATAGGTCACATCAGGCTGTTTTGTATAAGACAACATGATGTCATTAATACAGCCCAATGTGATGTGCCACAGACTGTAGGATGTTGCCCATGAGATGTGACAGAATGATTCTCAGATTGTTGTATCTTACATTTTAAACCAAAGTGCTAGATAACTATCTCATGGTGTTACTGCTACATATACCACAATAACTATTTTTCATTTATATGGTTTTTCATCTTGGAGGATCTCATCAAGGTGCTCTACATATAAATACTCACTATCTGCTGAAATACAACCACCCTTGGTACAGTGGAACACAGAAACCATTCTGTGTCCATAATATTGCGCAACAGGGTGTGTATTTTTCTTTCTATTTTAAAAGGAAAGTTAATGAAAAAAATAATTACTCTAACTGAAACTGTAGGAGGATGTCTAGGTTTTGATTACCTAAAGCAGAATTTGACCAGGACCAAAAGTCTTCCCAGAAGTCCTTTGAGATTCTGTAATTATGAGTGCTCACGGTCTTGGTTTCATGGCATGTGTCACCAAAGGATCTCCAGTAGAACAGTGCCACTTACAGCACTTGGCTCATTGGTTCAGTACTGACTCAAAAGGAGAAGCATCACCTACCAGATCACCAATGATGCACAGAAACACAGACCTTAAATGTGGGGTAAGAGTGGAACTGAAAATCAGAGTGGATCCTGATCCTCTGCAGTGGTTCTTGTAGTGCTATGGCAGGTCCAATGACTATTGCTCAGGCTTCTCTGATGCTTCCACTGGCAAGCTTGCCTTCTTTCAGATCCTCTGATTTTTCCTTATCTAAAGATTACAACCACTAATTAACCACTCACATGTTAGGGCATGTCAGCAAGAGCCAGTGCTTGATCTTAAATCTAAACAGGGCATCATCAACAGTAGTACTTTAAAGCAGTAGCTTCTGTAGTTTATTACAACATACTAAGACTTCAGCTAATCTTCTTTAATTCTCAGTGTGACCCTGTCTCACTCCCAGCAGCCCTGGCAATACTGGAGTTCCCTAATCATGCAGGACTCTCTGGTACCTTGTTGCTTAGATTTTGCAACTTTATTTTAAATCATCCCTGGGAAAAATAGGCAAGTTAGTACTGCCTCCTATTGTCAGCTCACGTGTCAATTTGGTATCTCTCTTCTAATGGAGGGATAGATGTTCTCATCTGGCAATATCAGTTGGACAAACATTTCCACTGCACAGGAAGAAAAATATTGGCTCTCACGTTTTTCCATCTCTGCTAGGCAAATCTGGGCTATAAAATTGAGCCAGACTGTTTAGGTAGACACTCTATGGGTCTCATCCAAATGCACCCAACATAGTCACACCCACTTCCCCTACTGTGTCCTGCAGTGTGACATCACTAAGGAAATATATACATCTGTTATAGGACAAATAGTCCTGCGTGAAGGTTTAAAATCTGCTTTTTGTGTAATCTCAAGCACAGAGGCTTAAAATTCATTTTTCACAATGTGTGCAGAAAGTAAACACAAAAGGGCATGAGTGCATCCAGTGTGAATTCAGGTTCAAGTTCAGGTAAATTTTTTTCCAGCATTTACTGAGCTCTTCCTACAGACTCAAAAGAAAAAAAAATGTTAAAATGCGTTCATGCCTGGCAATTACAGGCTGGTAAAGCTAACTTCAGTACCAGGCAAATTGGTTGAAACTATAGTAAAGAACAGACTTGATAGACACATAGATGAACACAATATGTTGAGGACAAGCCAACTCAGCTTTTGTAAAGGATAATCATGCCTCACCACTCTATTAGAATTCTTATGTGTCAACAAGCATGTGGACAAGGGGGATCCAGTGGATATTGTATACTTAGATTTTCAGAAAGCCTTGACAAGGTCTCTGAAAGGCTCTTAAGCAAAGTAAGCTGTCCTGGGATAAGAGGGAAGGTCTTCTCCTGGATCAGTAACTGCCTGAAAGATAGGAAACAAAGGGTAGAAATAAACAGTCAGTTTTCACAATGGAAAGAGGTAAAAAGCAGGATTGCCTAAGGATCTGTACTGGGCCCTATGCTGTTCCACATCTCCATAAATGATCTGGAAAAGGGGGTGAAAAGTGAGGTAGCAAAGTTTGCAGACAATACAAAATTACTCAAAATCATTAAATCCAAAGCGGACAGAAAGTTACAAAGGCATCTCACTAAACTGTGTGACTGAACAACAAAATCAGGGCTGGCCTTAGGGAAAATGGCACCCTGGGCAGGCTTGTATTTTGGTGCCCCTGTCCCCCTCCCCCATGAGCATGGCAACCCCATTGCCCCTGTCCTCCCTGGGAGGCTCCCATTTCTCCAGGTCCCTGCGAGCTCCCTCCCCCACATGACTCCTGGCCCCCACAGGCTCCCTGGGCTCCACCCAGACCTTGCTGCCTCCCCACAGGGCTTAATTTGTATTGAAAAAGGTGCCAGGGCTCAGCCCCAGCAAACCCAGGCACAAATTAAGCACTAGCTGGGTGGCTGGAGAGCAACAGCTGCTGGCTGGGTGCCCAGCTCTGAAAGCAGTGCTGGCACCAGCAGCAACAAAGTAATCAGGGTGGCATGGTATCTAGTGTATTGCCACCCTTACTCTAGAATAAAGTAAGGGATGGAGAGAACCCAGACAAGCAGAGGGGAGATAGACCCATCTTGTGCTAGTGCAGAGAAGCTGAGAGATGGTGTCACTGATAAAACTGAGCCTGAGTTCAGGCATCTAATCTGAGATGTATGTCTGAAATTATGGTAAAATACACAGTAACAATAATAATGAATAACCCATTCTCCCCAACCCCTCCTGAGCCCCCTTTTCCCCAATCTGTCTTGAGCCCCCTTCTTCCCTAACCCTTGCCTAACCCCCTTCTGCATCCCCTTCTCCCATAACCAGTGCACAGCCCTCCTGTTCTCCTAACCCCTGTACTGTGCCCCCTGCACCGCTAACCCCTGCCCCCATCCTGTGCCCTTCACCCCTGCTCCCCCATCCTGTTCCCCTAACTCCTGCATTCCCCTCCTGCGCCCATGTGGGGAAACTGAGATGGATGCATGGGGCAGCTGGCATTGGTGGTTGCTTCTCTCCTCAAATGCTGCTCCTCCATACCCGGCTAGGGGGCTGTGAGGGTGTGGAAGGGAGGAGCAACATCAGGGCTCCCTGCACCCAGGTCACTTTCCCCAACTGGGCTGCTTAAGCGGGGGGGCAGGAGAGCAGCAGCTCCTAATGTTCGCCTCACAGCACAGGTGGGAAAGTGACTTGGATGTAGGGAGTCCTGGTATTGCTCTTCGCTCCCTCCTCACAGCTCCCTTGGGGGGGGGGGAACATTGTGGGGGGCAAGCAGTATCTGTGCGTCACCGCTTGCTCCTCCCCCCATGTTCCTCCACTGGGAGGAAGCAGGGAGAAATCTGAGTGTCCTCCCTCTCTCCCCCCCCCCCCCAACATAATTTCTGTGAGTTTGCAGTGCACTCCGGCCGGCCAACAGCATGCACCTCTGCACTCCCACATGGTGCCCCACTGATCATGGCACCTGGGTGGTCTCCCAGGTGTCCCACCCTTAAGGCCATCCCTAAACAAAATAGCAGATTAAATCAATGTTGATAGGTGCAAAGTAATGCACATTGGAAAACACAAATTCCAACTATATAGACGAAATGATGGGGTCTAAATTAGCTGTTACCACTCAAGAAAGATCTTGGAGTCATCGTGGATAATTCTCTGAAAATATCTGCTCAGTGTACAGCAGCAGTCAAAAAAGCTAACAGAATGTTAGGAACCATTAAGAAAAGGATAGATAAGACAGAAAATATCATAATGCCACTATATCAAGCCCTGGTTTGCCTACACCTTGAATATTGCATGCAGTTCTGGTTGCCCCATCTCAAAAGAAAAAGGGGAAGAGAAGGGCAGTTTCCATACGAAGAGAGATTAAAAAGACTGGGACTGTTCATCTTAGAAAAGAGAAAACTAAGGGGGGCTATGATAGAGGTTTATAAAATCATGAATGGCATGGAGAAAGTGAATAGGAAAGTGTTATTTACCCCTTAATATAACACAGGAACTAGGGTTCACCTAATGAAATTAATAAGCAGCAGGTTTAAAAACAAACGTAAGGAAATACTTCTTCACACAATGTACAGGCAACCTGTGGAACTTGTTCCCATGGGATGTTATGGGGGTTCTAAGAATGTACAAGGGGGTTCAAAGAACAATTAGATAAGTTCATGGAGGACAGGTCCATTAATGGCTAGTAGCCAAAATGGTCAGGGATGCAACCCCATGCTCTGGGTGTCCCTATACCTCCTACTGCCAGAAGCTGGGCTTGGACAACAGGAGATGGATCACTCAAAATTGCCCTGTTCTGTCCATGCCCTTGGAAGCACCTGGTATTGGCTACTGTCAGAGACAGGGTACTGGGCTAGTGGGATCATTGGACTGACTCAGAATGGCCATTCTTTATGTTCTTATGGCTCATTGTTTTTCATAACACTTTGATTTTTCATTTTCCCAATTTTATGTGGGATTTTAACAGAATATTTCCTACCCATTTTCAAAAGGGATAATTTTAAAAAATGAAGTCTTTCTGTTTAAAAAAAAACAAAAATGAAACCAACTATGAGACTGAGTTTACTAATCAAAACAGGAAATCCAAGAAGAAGAGACAAAAGTCACTGCTCAGAGAAACCAACAAGCAAAATATATGTTAATGTTTTCATCAAAAATTTTCAAAAAGCAGAACATTTAAAAAAGCCATTGGATTTTTTCTAAAAAGGTTTTAAAGTTTTTTTTCTTCCCCAAAAGGCCATTTTTCAACAAAAAGTTTCAGTTGACCAATGTCGACCAGCTCCATTCAGAAGTGACAAGAAATGTTGCCTTTTAGTTGACCCCAGGCCTACCTAGCCAGGGTCACTGCACTATAAGGACTACGGCTTAGTCGGTGTATGATAATTAACATTTGCCACTCAGTCACCACTCACTTACACCCATGTTACATTGGTGTAACTCTGGTGACTTTCAATGCAGTTACTCCTTAAACTACGGTAAAGTGAAAGGCGAATCATGTTCCTTGTCCAAAGCACCGTACTTGAACAGATTCATTTACATTTAAAATGTCACTCAGGATTTCCAAATATTCATTAACATAAAACTATTTAGAGGTAGTAGATGTCAAGTGAAGTGGTTAATAATCTTGTTTACACTGTACATAAAAGGGTTGAGAAAGATCAAAGAGATTGTCTCAAAATTCAATGCAAAAATTATTAGCACCTAGAAACCTCTTTTGGGCAAATTAATAGTCCTTTGATGTTGAAAGTCTTCATTGTTCTGCAGAATGCCAGGTTTTTAGAGTGTCAAAGCCAGACCAAAATTCCTTTGATTTCTTTGTGTGAATAAAATCTTTAATTTCATGACTCTTCTGTGAGAACAAGTGTAGTTAAATAGGACTGATTGCTCCTCTAGTGCAGTCATTGGACTTTGTTCCAAGGAATCCTGAAGACATTGTTTCTTCTCTTCCTGAACTGACATCAAACATCACTCTCGGTGTCAACATCTGTAAATATAGAAGCTGCAGCATTTAGAAGAATTAGTTCTTCAAAGTGCCATTTTGCTCCCCGTCCTCAGTAGGGTTGGCTTTTTGGTTAGTTATAGTTATTCTGCAAGTGCATTCTAAGGGTAGGTCTACACTTACCGCCGGGTCCGGTGGTAAGCAATCGATCCCGGAAGTGCTCGCTGTCGATGCCGGTACTCCAGCTCGGCGAGAGGAGTACGCGGCATCAACGGGGGAGCCTCCCTGCCATGTCTGGACCCGCGGTAAGTTCGAACTAAGGTACTTCGAATTCAGCTAAGTTATTAACGTAGCTGAATTTGCGTACCTTAGTTCGAAGTGGGGGGTTAGTGTGGACCAGGCCTATGACTGCGCCCACACTAAGGGGTTATACTGGTATAACTCTTTCGGTTAAAAAAAAATTACACCCCTAACCAA
This sequence comes from Trachemys scripta elegans, assembly GCF_013100865.1. Classification (NCBI taxonomy): domain Eukaryota; kingdom Metazoa; phylum Chordata; order Testudines; family Emydidae; genus Trachemys; species Trachemys scripta. The sequence continues at coordinate 223,070,074 of NC_048299.1, read as the reverse complement.
AATAGTTATACTAGTACAAAGTCTGTGTATAGACAGACGGAAGGGGCAAATCCTGATCCTTCTTCAGCAGCCAAGGAGTGCCCTGCCTGCAGTGGAACTGGGGAAGTTTCAATGAATGGGGAGGGCAGAGGAAGCAGGTCTAGGGCTCTCTGTATAACCTTGTGCAGTGGAGTTTGGGACACACAGGGCAGAGGTAGGCCAGGGGAGGAGCAGGTGTGGGCCTGATGTAGAGCCACTGGCCATTGTCACCTGTGAAGTAGAGGCACAGCAGAAGCCCTGATGGGAGAGGACTCCTTCCCCTTCAACCCTGTCGAACCCCTGTCTCATTGGCAAGTTCAGCCAATTGGGTTTGGTGGGAGGAGGTGGCTCCCAATGAACACTGGAAGACTTCCTGAGTTCTTACCAATGGCAAAAATATTTATTGTAGAACTTCAGTTGGGAAGGAGGACACCTTAAATACAGTTTCATTGAAGGGAGTGTACTTTCTCTTACTCAAACCATAATACAAAGGCATTTTATTATTTGTTTCCCCAATGGAAAACATTTGAGTTTTCCATACGTGCTGCAGGAAGAGAACAAAAGTCCTTTGCTGAATAGAGTTCTTCATGAATATCCTGTAGCAAATCCAAAATATTTCACAAGTGCAGGGAACAGAGCAGCAATATGAAAAGTGTTATATCCACACACACAACCCTCCCCCCCACCCAGCATCACGCCACAGTATCAGTAACAGGGAGCAAGCTTAGGTTCATATAATGTGCCATAGATTGTCATCTTTAGGTTTCAAAGTCAACACCCTTAATGGTGCAGGACTCACCCCTGCAGCACCTCCTGCTGGTCGTCTCAAGAATTAGCTCTTTCATCCTCTGGAGCGCCCTCTGCAGACCAGTGTCTTGCTGCTGCTGGCCCCCATGTCCCTCCCAGACCCAGGTGCCCCTTTACCTGGGGACTGCCCCCTGGCAACACCCCCAAAAGTCTCTATGGGTCTCCCCTCTCTGGAAAACTCCCAACCCTCTAATCCCCACCTTGCCTCAGTCTGGGCTATTGTCAGTCATCACCAAGCTCCTGCTCCCTGGGGCAGACTGCAGTGTAAAAGCCACTCATCATAGTTAAGGGGGTTCGGACCTGCTGCCTTCCTCTGCCTCCCAGTACCTCTATGGGCTTGGACCTGGTCCTGCAGCCTGGGGAGTTGCCAGCCTGGAGCTCCCCTGCTCCTCTAGCTCTCCCCAGCCCTGCTTCACTCCCAGTATCCTTACTGCAGGCAGCCAGGCCCTGCTCTGTCCCAGCCTGGAGAGAGTCTCCTCCTGGACTTCTGGCTCACAGCCTTTTTATACAGGCCAGCTGTGGCTGCTCTGCCAATCAGCCCAGCTTTTCCCCTGCCCCATCCCTCTGCAGGGGCTGTTTTAAGCCCTTCCAGGCAGGAGCGGGGGACCACCCTGCTACACACCCCATTAGTTGAATGGGGCAGTTTACACCTCTGAGTTATTGTTTCAGGTCCTCTGCAAACTCAGGAAAATGTCACTGCATCAGATATATTCAGTTCATCTTTTTTTGAGGTTGCCTTCATCATCATGAGGGTGAGAAACCTAGGGCCGTATTCTTAGCTGATGTAAATTGGTGCAGCACTATTGGAAAATTTATGTCAAAAATGAAATCTTAGACTCTGGAGCACAATTTTATGGCAAAATTCTGTGACTATCAGATAGCTGAATACAGAGTCCCTCCCTATACATGAAGGCATAACCAAATTTCATTAGACTAATAATACCGATGTTCAAATGCCAGAGCTGTGACATTGACCAATATCAGGAATTAAATCAGGGACCTCCAGAGCTGAGTACATGAGGATCTACAACTTGAATTAAAGAAATAAGCACTCTAGCTGAGAGCTGTAACAGACCAATATGCTCTGTGGATCAGACACTGAAGGGTATATGTAACATATACTGACTTGTAGGCTACACTGGAAAACAGAAAGGAGTTTGAGGAAAATAGAAAGGAGCATAAACTCTGGCAAGTGAAGTGTAAAACTATAATTAGGAAAGCCAGAAAAGAATCTGAAGAACAGCTAACCAAAGACTCAAAAAGTAACAGCAAATTTTTTTTTAATTACATCAGATGCAGGAAGCCTGCTAAACAACCAGGAGGCCATAGGGGATGATTGAGATGTTCAAGGAGCACTCAAGGGAGATAAGGTCATTGCGGAGAAACTAAGGGAATTCTTTGTATCGGTCTTCATGGCTGAGGATGTGAGGGAGATTCCTCAACCTGAGCCATTCTTTTAAGGTGACAAATCTGAGGAACTGTCCCAGATTGAGGTGTCATTAGAGGAGGTTTTGGAATAAACTGGTAAATTAAACAGTAATAAGTCACCAGGACCAGATAGTATTCATCCAAGGAACTCAGATGTGAAATTGCAGAACTACTAACTGTGGTATGAAACCTATCATTTAAATCAGCTTCTGTACCAAATGACTGGAGGATAGGTAATGTGATGCCAATTTTAAAAAAAGGCTCCAGAGAGACGATCCCGATAATTACAGGCTGGTAAGCCTGACTTCAGTGCCAGGCAAATTGGTTGAAATTACAGGAAAGAACAGACCTAACAGACACGTAGATGAACACAATATGTTGAGGACGAGTCAACTTGGCTTTTGTAAAGGGAAATTGTGCCTCACCCATATATTAGAATTCTTAGAGGGTGTCAACAAGCATGTGGACAAGGGTGATTTGGTCAATATAGTGTACTTGGACTTCCAGAAAGATTTTGACAAGGTCCCTCACCATAGGCTCTTAAGCAAAATAAGCTGTCCTGGGATAAGAGAGAAGATATTCTCATGGATCAGTAACTGGTTAAAAGATAGGAAGCGGGGGAATGGGGGCATGTGAGGGTGGTGCAGAGGCGGGAAGAGAAAAAAAATAGTGGGTGCTCAGCACCCACCAACAGCCCCACTGATCAGCTCCTCCCCCTGCGCAGCGCCTCCTGCCCGCCGCAATCAGCTGTTCAGGGGCGTGCAGGAGGTGCTGAGGGGGAGAAGTGGGGGCAGGAAGAGGCCGGGGGAGGGGCGGAGCAGGGGTGGGAAGAGATGGGTGGGGGGGGGTTGGGGAAGGGGTGGAGTGGGGGTGGGGCCTACGGCAGAGCAGAGGGTTGAGCACCAGTCGGGAACTCGGTGCCTCTGTTATATTTTATAATCTTTTACCAGTTTTGTGGCCAAATCCTGCTCTAGTACAAATCTCAAGAAATAACTTTGAAGTCAATAGAGTTTCTTCCGATTTACGTGGTCTGATAGAGAGCAGAATTTGGCCTGAACATTAAAGGGCTGATTCACCACTGCATTTTTTCAGTTTTACATCCGTGTATCTCCATCAAAGTCAGTGGAGTTAAAACTGGAGTAATGGCCCTAAATTTCTCATAACTCTCTTGTATCATGGTAAGTGGCAATGGGCCGTCTTTTCCTAAAGTGCAGTTATTTAAGTGCAAAATTTTAAAAAAATTCATTTTTCGTATTTATGGCAGGTCATAACTTACAGGGATGGCTCGGACATAATGGTCAAAGGTAGGACAGCCCCTTAGGAATTAGGGCCAAATTCTGTCCAGCAATACAGTCTTTTCTCTATGCTCTGGCTGGACAAAGGGATTGTAAAGCTGCCTTAATGGAATAGCTGAGGAATCTCATAGTAATGGCTGACATAGTAATCATTTAGTTAGTAAATCAAGCGGCTATGGCTGAATAAACAGAGGATACCTGATCCTCTCATCTGTTGGGCTCTTCAGTGTAGTGGAGAAAGGCATAACAAAACCAAAACCTTTGTGCCTTATTTCTTAGCAGTGAGAGTGATTAACCATTAGAACAAACTACCAAGGGAAGTAGTGAATTTTCCATCTCTTGAAATCTTTGAATCAAGACCGGAAGATATGCTTTAGCCAAACACAAGTTATTGGGCTCAATACAGAGGTAAATGGGTAAAACTGAATGGCCTGTGATATACCGGAGTTTAGACTAAATGATTTAATGGTCCCTTCCTGCCCTTAAACTCTATGAAAGTTACATCATTTTATGTGAGTGACCTGAACAGCAGTGAGGAAGTAGGTCCAATGGGTAAGGTGATACCATTTTTACAGTCTCTTTTCTGATAATCACACTTGAAGCTATCTGTTTTCATTAAACCAGTTTGTTGGCCTCCAGTTCCCCCCTTCTAATTCATGTTTTGTAACAGAGGGATAAAAGAAATCATATGCTCATTCATAACTTTTCAAGACTCAAATGCAGTAGTTAATTCAGATTTTGTTTGTTTTTAAAAATAATGTATTGAAGTACTGAATTTTTGGGTGACTCATCTAATTCTTTGAGTAGGTGTATTGTATGCCTTCAAGATATCATGTAGTATAAATATACTTTTATCTCAGCCATCTTTTAATCTTCAAAGATATAACAACTCAAACAATCAGTGCAGCTGACTGCTGATGTAAGCTCACTGGTCCTGGACCTGCTTAAGAAAGATACTCATATGCACCAGACTCTCTGTTCCATGTGGCTTAACACCACTTCTGCTCTCCCGTAGCTGTTGGGAGCCAATGTGGCCTGTGGCATAACTTAGAGCAGTCTCAGTGCTGCTCTAAGTTCTTCTAGATTCTAGTTGCCCACTAAGGGCTGTTATCCCAGCAGAGATCATTAGAGAGAGCACACTCCATCCATGCTCTCTTCTATGCCTGGCACATCTCCTATGCTTCCCTGCACCAACTTGGCGTGACTCTAGCCCTGTATATTTAATTATATCAACTCACTATCTTATAAGAAGGCCCTGGGTGCAGGCACCCATCCCAGTGGCACCTGTTGCAGCCTTTGGGCCCATTCAAGCTGGGAGCTGAAGTCACAGGGAAAATGACTAAGGGCAACCATATGACCTACAGGAAGCAAAATGTAGGGCTACCTGACTTTTAGGGAGGAGCAGCAGACAGGAGAGACCCAAGGACTTGGGAAGGGGTTGTTCATGGTAGCTAGGAAGGACTAATTGTGGGGAATGAGGATGGATATGTCCTCCCAACTTTCAGCTTGTGGACAGTGGGAAAATCTCTGTTGCTAAGCATTTGTATTACTTTAAGCCTAGTATACCGTCTGCTTCTTAATAAAACCTGCCCTGAGGAAAGGGGTGTAGAACTTGACTCAAGCGTTTGGGCTTTACTTGAGCTGCCCTGGCGAGTGAATCTGTCTTCTGGCATACCCGCCCATATACCTGTTTGGTAAAGAGAACATACTGTTTAAATTCCCAGAACAGGCTCTGTAGAAGGAACAGCTTCCCCCTCCCAGTTTGGGTATCATTAACATAACTTCTGAGTACCTTCTTCTGGTTTGTAGTGTGCAAAATCCTGCTAGGCATAACTCTCACTGAGAGTCAATGGAGGTTTTGCCCACATCAGATTTGCAGGATGGGGCCCTTCATAACCACATGGGATAGATTTGATATAAACATCAACTATCCCAGTTTCAAAAAATAAATTGAGGTAAGTGCATGATAGTGCTAAATCATTTGTGCACAGATAAATGTAACAAGTCCAACGTGTAGTGGTTAGCCCATTTACACTTGCTTAATTCATGAAATTTTTAAAAAATTAACTGTTTGATTGGCCTTGTAATCTAGGGACCACAGACTGCCCTTGTTAATAGGACACCTGCTGGTTGGATAATAGAGTGAATTGCTAATTTACTTGTAATTCACTATGCATTAATTTTTCATCTGAACTCTAAAAATAATTTATTTTCCTTCCCAAAAGTGGGAAACAAAAGAAAGTATGTCTAATAAGAATGTTTTGTGACTTTGGCTGGAAAGGGGCAAGCTAAGTTTAGAATTTTATACTATTGAACAAGATGCATTATGAATAGTTTAAGAAGATTGCTTCTATTTTCTTCTGTATATAAATAGGTTCAGGGAAAGAACTCAACCAGGGTTTTAGTTTTGTATGAAAATAGATTGATGCACACATTGAGCGAGGAGTTTCTATTTGTTAGTCTCTTTCCTTGATTCTGGGTTTGGCTACAATATGTATTTTAAAAAGCACAAACAGTGGTGGCTGGATTGGTTGCACATGGAGCAGTTCTCAGTTTGAAGCCTGTAGAATAGATGGAGAACTCACTGCTTCATGCACAGATGTGCCTGCACCTCCACTCCCCAATTTACATATTCAGGCGACTTTTTCCCCACCCTCCAGTGCTGGTTTCTGGCATAGGGATGGGGTCTTCTCCCTGCAGATGAGGCTGGGTGGGCAGTGCTGCCTTTGCTGCATTTTCTGAACCCTGGGGGTGCCCAGCTGTCTTAGTGCTGAGCCTACTTTTATAAGCTCCCTGCCTGCTCTCTGTATTCCTCCTAAGTTTTAATTTAGCACGCTGTGCATGATCTGAGCTGTTGCTTGGTGCATAATGAAGTGCAGTCAGGTCAAACAGCAGAAAGGGCAGGAGACCAATCCTCACTCTCAGCTTTCTTCAGGGATTGGGAACTAGCAGATCCAAGCACTGTAGGGTCCCTTGGCCCTCTACCAGCCCTGGTCCTGGATCAGTTCTATGCCTAATCTCTCATTACAGACATGCACCTCTCAGACATCAGCTCTGATATCTTTAACTTTCATATAATAATACTAGTAGCTGAAAGCCCGTGCTATGGTATGGGTGTGGCAAATTGGTCCATGTAATCCACCATCTGTGCAGTCTCCCTCATACAACCAATGAAATTGTTGCACACAAATTAGCTATAGAGTAAGGCTGGTGGTTGGTTGATTTACTTGGGATATCACAATGGTCTAAGACTCTTGACATGGCATAGACACGTGCCTTGCTGTTGCATGGGTGTAATTCATAAAGTCAAAATGGCGGAGAATTTAAAAAATAGATTACAACAGTGGTGATTGAACCTGGTGATTATTCTAACCAAAAAGAGCTCTCAACCATGCTTGTAGCTGTTTCCATCACTTCACGCTGATTAAATTCATATTCTAAGCATCAGAGTTACACAGAGTGACAATCCTGGAATCCTATGATATTAGATGGATGGAATCTTGGCTATGTTCCCTGGGAATCAGGTAAACTAGTGGCATCCTTAGAGGTGTACCCCTCGCAGGGGTGAGATTATCTCCCAAATGGAGTTAATATCAAGAAGAGGAATAGTCTTGTGTCTCAAAACTGCTCTGGTTGGGATTGGGGGAATATATCCTAACTTCTTTCAGATTAGACATCAGCCCACCATTTTGTGCTGACCAGCATTAGCCCTTTGTGAGATTCGTGGATTTCCTTGCTCAGTAGTTTACATGTGGCCTGTTTAAATCTGAAGTTAAATGAATCCACTTAGGCCTGCTGCATAAAGTGTAAATCTGTAGGTGTTTGTGTATATAAGAACAGCTACACTGGATCAGACCAAAGGTCCATCTAGCCCAGTATCCTGTCTTCCAACAGTGGCCAATGCCAGTTTCTCCAGAGGGAATGAACAGAACAGGTAATCATCAAGTGATCCATCCATAGGCGCCGACTTCCCCTCTGCCCGGTGGGTGCTCAACCCTCCCCCACCTCCTGGCCCTACCTCTTCCCGCCCTGGAGCACCCACGGAGTCAGTGAAATATAACTATATCTGACCGCTAGAGTCAAAGATCCCAATTCTCATTTGCACTAAGTCCCATTTGTGCTGCTCTAACAGTGTAAAGGAACCTTAAAGTGAGAATCATTTACATTATATTAAATTACTTCTGAACCCACTTAAAGGCACCTTTACACTGCCAGAGTAGCATGAAGAGACTCTAGGATAAATGAGAACTGTGTCCAAGTGCACTCAACCCAGTGTCTAAAACAGTATGTCAAAAATCTTTATGTCCAAGCTTTGGGGCATGGAATTTTGAGTACCCCATATTTTCTGTGCTGAAAACTTGGGGACACAAATTTGAAGGGCTTTAATCACCTAGTTCACTTTGGAACACTTTGGACTATAACTAAATCATAAACATTACTATTGAAAATGTACCTGTCTGGGCCTGATCTAGAAAAGAAAAAAAAAAAAACCCCAAAACCAACAAATCCAGCTCTGGGAGTACACTGCAAGATAAAGACACAAATGAGCTCATGTTCTGTAATGATCCAACAGATTATCCCCTTGGGGCGGTAAACATCAATAACTGGCATAGTGTGTTCTTCCAGACTGGGCTCAGGAAGAAACTTGTCAGCCACAGAACTCAGCACCTCAAGGCCACAACTCAATTACATTTCTTCCACCCGCTGATTTACATTTAGTCAGCTAGGAAAGAATAAAATTGGTTAAGATGCCAGGAAATTTTCTGATCCCAAGGGTCAAAGCAAGAGAGAAATGAGGAAAGTCTAATTAGACATTCCATATCTTTGGGAAGGGAACAATTTTCCATGATCAAAGGTAGCATCTGTGGCTGCAGTCTTCCTTGAGCCAAAAGCCATAGGGCCTTACATTCCCCATTCATGAAAGGGCTAGCATTGTGTGCAAAGGTCTGTGAAACAGAAGTATAGTAAATTGCTGCATAGCATATTATGCCATCTATGGGCAGACCACAGTATTCTGTGCCTGCAACTAAGGGGGTTGGGAAATTGTAATACATGTGTATAGAAATCACAGGGATTTATTGAGACACTGCAAGTAACAACTCCAGCACCACAGGCAGGACTTAGCCCCCCTCCCCTTCCCTCGCCGCCCCCATCAGATACAACAACTTAATAACCTACTGGATAACAATGTTACTCTAAGATACAGCACCATCTATTGTTGGAGGTGATGTCTGTGACAGACTGACAATATCCTGTAATATCCTGAATGAACTTTATTTAATTAAGTTACACCTTATTGAATTAGGGCTAATACCTTTGGGATATATTGTATTAGAAATGCAAATATTTACTTACTATTGTGAGATTGTATGTAACTTCTTTAGCAAGAAGACAAGATTAGTGAAATCTCTAGAAGGAATGGGGACGTTCAAAGGTCTTTTTGGAACAATATATGGGAAGTGGATTTTCTAGGAAGGAGAGGGGAAATGTAAATTCCCTCCTCCAAAGCCAAGATACATCATGGGGAGAAAGTCCCATTGTGTACTAATTACTTGTTTTTGGAAACTCCAGATCAAAGATGCCTGATCTGTATAAAAGGGTGGACTAAACTTGTCATGAGTGTGACTGTTCTGAGCTGAAGCTGTGATGAACTTGTAACCCAAATAAACCTTAGGGTGGGGTGTTGAAAGAAACCTAGCAAAGAAACCTCTGCTCTTTGCCAGAACTTCTGTTACAGTTGGGATGTCTGGTGAGCTTATTAACATGTGTGAAGGTTCTTTTATTGTTTTTAATATTCCATTAATATATTTTCTCTGTAATGCTTTTACCTTAAGAAACAGTAGGTTGGCTTGGAAAGAACTGCCTGGTAACTTATCTCTGTAGCAATTACACTGTTATCCGAAGAGAAAGCAAGCAGGTCTGTTTAAGCAGAATTGCTGGAAATAACACAATGAAGGCAGGGAACTTTCCAGTGTGGACATACCCTGGTCAGAAGGGAGTGAGACACAGGTCTCCATACAACAGAGGCTGGAGAGCTGGAAGCCTGAAAGTGGGTGTCCTCGCTGAACCACTGAGGGGAAATAATACAGGGGCAGTTGCCCTGAACTGTGATACCATCTACACTGATCATTACAGTATGCTGAAACCTTTCTTGAGGCTCTGAGTGTCTGCAATAAAGATTATACATATACAGATTTGGATAGCCACTGACATATTTATATTGGTACCACTGATCTAGGTCAACAATAACTTGTAATGTATTTACTGTATGTATTTTACCATTGTAGCTTGGTTTGTGTTTCTAGTGCATCATACTAATTCTTTGGCTTTTCCCTGATCCATCTAACATTTCCATGGATTATACCTCACTTGTTCCACTGATTGTCAGCATGGTAACATTTTCCTGTTCTGATTCATTATGGAATTGTACCAAAGTAGGGGGTTTTAATGAATGCTTAGGCTTTTGAGAATGGATTAGATTAGAATCACACCACTAAACTATACTTCACTCCACTGCCCATAAGCCACAGAAGCATAGGGCCCACGTAGCCTAATTTCTGACAGAACAGTTTCCTACTATTGTAAGGACTATCAAAATATATGGTTGACCATGGGTAGTAAGACATGTAGGATTTCTGATTAGCCAGGGAACTATTATGGGTAGAGATTATACTAATCAGAATGTTATCCCAAGACCCTGGGCCTGGTTCTCTTGTTCCCCCGCCACTAATGTCAATTAAGAGTAATCCCCTGAAGAAGTCAGTGAAGTCACCTTGCTGTAAAACAAGTGTGGGTGAAAGGAGAATGAGGCCTAAAGAAGTCACACTTGTGTAAAATTGGTACGAGATCAGATTCAGGCCCAATGAACCTAATTCTCCTCTCACTTTGGCCTGGTCTACACAGAAAAATTAAAGTGACCTGGCTATGTTGCTCAGGGGTGTGAAAAATGTACAATCCTAAGGGATGTAGTTAGGTCAGCCTAACCCCCAGAATTGATGGAAAATGCTAGCATCGACCTAGATATCGCGTCTTGGAGAGGGGGATTAACTACAAAGCAATGGAAAAAACAGTTATGTCACTGGAGGAAGTGTCTACACTATGGCGCTATAGCAGCACAGCTATTGAGCCATAGCTCTGCCCCTGTAGCAGCTGTAATGTAGACAAGCCCTTACACTAGCTTTGACTACAGTCCTGTCACTTATGCTTATTATTGATTTCTACTGAGTCACTCCCGATTTACACCAATGTAAAGAAGAGCAGAGTCTGGCCCTATGAGTTTAGAAGGTCTATGCCTCCTTCAGAAAAGATATATATGTACACAGTACTCTGCCCTTCCAGCATTGATTATTATTACAATACATGCATGAACAGGAAAGCATTATGCATGTGCATTTCCCAGTGGCTAGTTTAAGGACTAAAGGGAGAATTAACATTAGCATTCCTTAAAGAACTGATTGAGATTCTAAAAACAGATTGGAAACTTAATAGTAAGAAATGCACAGCTTGAAAGTCTTTACTTTTTGGCATGAAAGCGTGGACCAGATTGACACAATCTGTGACGTAGTTTTTAATGAAGTATTTGTAATGAGACATTTAAAGCAGCTCAAGAGGCCTTTCTATCCCTTTGGGAAAAGAACCCAGGGAGCACATTTTTGAAATTCATTCAACAGTGAATACATAAACTGATCTTGACATGAATTTAGAGTAGGATTCAATTGTAAGTAGGTGCTTTGGGAAGAAGATGCTTTTAACAAAAAATAAATGAACTAAAGTAGTTGTAAGAAACTCTTGGGGAAATTAACAAGAAGAGCGAGGGGTTGTTTGCTTATTGAACAGCACGTTAACCCTTTTTGACTGGAAAACTTGATACCGAAAACTTACACTGAAAGAAGTTAGTGTTCTGAATCTGGGATTGGGAGCCAGGAACTCCTGAGTTCTGTCACTGATTCAAGGCTTTGTCTAGCTCAGGTAAAGAGGTGTATTTGTAAAATGTGTTAGCTAACACATTTTAATTAACTTATTTTAAATCCCTTCTCTAGACAGGACGCATTGTAATTAGCCATGTTTGTTGCATCTAAACACATATTAGCTGGTCATGGACAATATCAGGCTCCCCACTAGGGTTCACTTTGAAGAGTTAACATGTTTTAAAACTACAATTTACCTTGGCCACACTAGGATTTTCACACATGTTAAATAGACACCTTTCTCCCTCATGGAGACAAGGCCTACAAGTGGACTTGGGTGAAGGGCACAGACCAGCATTCACGTTGCGCTCCCCGTCAGTATCTGGCCCAGGCTGGGGAAGCTAATGATCTAACCAAGGGACCAAATTCAGTGATGAATTCTGGTCACATGCCACCTGAGTCACGTTGTGCATATGCTAAGAAGAAAAAGTGGACTTGGGCAAGTCACTTCACTTCTATAGCTCCATTTTCCAATCTATAAAATAAACTTGCTTGTTTACCTCACAGGGGTTTTATGAATGAATCAGCTAGCTAATCAGTTTGTGTAGTACTTTGAAAATGTTCTAAGTAGTACCTCTCGATTATAACATAAGGTAATAAAGTTACAATTTGGATGTAATGAGAATTATTTCTCTTAAGTAAATACTGAGGACCTGTTTCTGATCTGATTTACACTGAAGGTATGTCTACACTACAGTGGCACAGCTGTGCTGCTGTAATGCCAGGACCAGCTCTAGGCATTAGCAAAACAAATACGTGCTTGGGGCGGCACATTTCCAGGGGCGGCATTCCGGCCATCCTCTTCCCAGGAGTTGAGGCTTTCGGGTGTTGCAAGGAAAAGAGCACCGGCCCATGTGCTTACTCGAGATTCATGGGGTTTACTGTACAATTGCCCACTAGAAAAGAGAAGCTGGGCATATGGAAAGCTAGAAGGAGCTCAGGTGCTGGGAACAGAGCCCGGGGCTGGCCCAGACAAACTTCTGCAGGGTCTAGTTCTCTTTAAGATCTTGCCATCCTTACTAATGGGACTGACCCCACTGGCTCCGGTGGAACAATTTGTGGGGTAAGGATTACTCAGGCTAGGAAGGATTTGCAGGGCCACTCTCAAAATCCCAATGGAGCTGAAATCAAGAACCAATCTGAGCGCAGACCTCACAGTTTCCAATCAGGTTTGCCTCTCTGGGCTCGAATCCATGTAGGGTTTAAACGGAAATCGGTACCGTTTCCAAACTAACCAGTTTGCATCAAACTCAGAAGCCCTCAATCCTGAATTTCGGGGGTGTGCAAGGGGCCAGCACATCTGGAAAGAGGAGAGCACATAGGGGCTAGCACAGATGTGTCAGCCAATGCAGGGTCCCTTCACTGGGATACCTTGTAACTGCAATGGTTTTAATGTAAGAACGCAATAAGGCATCTGAGGGGAGAGATCAAATAGCTGGTTATGGATCTCCAGAGTGAAGTTCAGCGTGACAGTTAGCAGGACCGGCTCTAAGCACCAGCAAACCAAGCAGGTGCTTGTTTTGTTTTGTTTTTTGTTTTTTTGCTTGGGGCGGCAAAAAACCTAGAGCCTGTGTAATGCTGTAGTGTAGACACCTCTTACATCAACAGAAGGTTTTTTTCCGTCCATGTAGAATGTACCGGTAGTTAATCCATCTCTCCAAGAAGCAGTAGTTAAGTCAATGGAAGAATTCTCCTAGCAACCTAGCCATGTCTACACTGGGGGTTAAGTCAATCTAACTATGGCACTCAGGGCGCACAGTTTTCCACAGCCCTGAGCAATGTGGCTAGGTCCATCTAATTTTTAAGTGTCGACGAGGCTTCAATAACTAAAGAGTAACTCCACTGACATCAGTAGAGTTACACTGGTGTAAACGAAGACAGAATAAGGCCTGAAAAGACCTAGTAAGTCTTTAAAGTGCATGAATGGTCTGAGAAGTGACTGGTATAAAAGGTACCATCTTGCTCAACACACAAATACGCAAGGGAAATCCTTGTCCTTGGGTCAAATTTTTCCTTGACTTCATTGAGGTTGTATGGGTATCAATCAGGAAAGAATCTGTACCTCTGCCTCTAAGATTAGAATTGGGATCTCTGAGCCAAATTGCCAAGCAGTGTACATTGCATAGGGCAGTTCCATTGAATCCGATGGAGCTATGCTGCTTTACATCAGCCGAGGAACTGGCCTCATGTTTTCAAGTGTAATAAAGCCAAGTGTTTGCATGAATTTGCTAACAAATCAAGGTAATTGGGTTCTTTAGTCGGGAATGAGATGACAGCTTTTACTGTACTTCAAATCAGTCCCAATTACTGTAAATACAATCATGCTGAAAACATTAATTAGAAGAATCTGAACCATTAGAGATGTAGAGTCCCCTGCGAATGATTAAATACATGCCAAAAAAAAAAAAAAAGATGGCTGATTAGAAGCACTCTCTGGTGATATCCATCTGTGAGCTCCAAGAGACACCAAACAAACATGGTACAAAGAAAGCAGAGATCATAATGCAGGAAGACTTATATGGGGCCACGTTTACATCCTCCCTATATACGGGCCAGTGGGTTACATTGGGGTGGAGAATAAACTGCATCCCACAGAAGGATTTAGGAGTGGGCATACCACCTCTGCAATCCCAGGAACTAAAGGATCACTCCTGGCTGCCCCCTCAGGTGGCTTTGGGCTATAATAGACTAGATTGTATGGTTCTGTTTTAACTCAGGTTAATTGATTGTAAGTGTTAGTCCAAAACACTCCACAGATATTTCATCCACAATGCAAACTTTTGTAGTTTGCCCTAGCCCGAGCCTTGGACAAACCTTAAATGGCTGCAGGTGAAGGATTGTCTAACTGAACACTGGCATGGCAATAAATCTACCCCGCACTAGTGTGCCGGGCACTAAGTAGCCTTGTGGATGCTGCTTCCATGCACTAAAAGTTCCCTAGCGCACTTTAATCTAGTCCAAGTTATTGAAGCACACTAGGGGGCTTTTGATGTGTGGCAGGAGGGTCCACCCAGAAATTTAGTGCACAGCAGGCTAGTGTGGGGTAGATTTAGAAGCCAAACTTGCGTGAATTAAGTGTTCATTTAGACAAGCCCCAGCTTTTTACAAAGGCAAAGCTCCATTGAAGCCAATGAAATTTCACCTGAGTAAGCTAAAAACTGGGCAAGGCTCTCACAATCTGGTCCAGTACCAGAGCAGATTTAGAAATTAGGCCTCAGGCCACTGAAATACATGGTTTTAAGAAAAAGATTCCTTACAAGTGCGTGATTTGATTTTCCTTGTATGTTTTGTGGCAGAGGGATGGGCCCTAAGTGATCAAAAGACTCTGCTGCAAGATGGCTGTTCAGTGCTGATATGAAAGGTGTTGTGGCTTTATTTCAGTCTTTACTGGACATGATGAACTGTGCTAAAGAATCTTACCATTATAAAAAGCAACAGAGGGTCCTGTGGCACCTTTAAGGCTAACAGAAGTATTGGAGCATAAGCTTTCGTGGGTGAATGCCCACTTCGTCAGATGCAAGTAATGGAAATTTCCAGAGGCGGTTATAAATCAGTATGGAGATAACGAGGTTAGTTCAGTCAGGGAGGGTGAGGTGCTCTGCTTACCATTATAAGACTCCCATGTATGTTGCTAGATGAATGATTGCAAGAGAAATGTTTTACTACTGTGGCAAGGCACCTCCTCTGTCTCCCTGCACTTTGCACTTTCCTCTCTGGCAGTGGCGGGGTAAATCAGCCCCGCACTGGAGAGCATTTGTCTCCCCCCCCCCGTATTCTCTGATCAGTATTTTCAAGGTAGGCCTCTGGGCAGGCCCAAGGAGTGCTCCTCCAGCCAACAAAAAGAAACCAATTTACAAACACAAGAAAAGGGGGATACCTTTCCCTGCCCCCTTGCAGAAGTGGTGTTGTCCTGCTGTTGGCCTCACGGTGTCAGTCCTACCCCAAAGTGGGCACTCAGTTTTGGTTGCTTCCCCCTGTAGGGAGAAGAGCTGCCTCTGACCCTGGAGAAACCTGTCTCCCTGCTGCTACTAGCCCTACAGCAGCCTGTATCTCTTCTCCCTCTCTCACCACAGGATGGGCTTTTAAAGGTCTCAGGCAGCCCTTAATGGGACTCAGGTGTCTCTAATTGCCCTGAGGTAACCCCTCAGCTTATAGGAGAAAGGGCCTTTATCATTCTAGAGCTAATGCGCCCATCCAGTTTCCAGAACCCAATGGGACCACTCTCTTGCAGCCGTGCAGCCTGACTATGTCACATTATAGATAAAAATATGACACAATACAGCATATTTCTTAGTTTAAACTCAGTAATACCCTAGCATTTTGTCTGCTTACTACAATAAAACCTGCTATTGTATGTGGGAAAGTAAAAATAGGCTCATTCATCAGCCACATTTCATTTGGAGTGCATTATTACCTGATTGTTCAAGAGCTCTTCCGACAATTCCCTGACCATTAATCATGATGTTATGCCCTATTAGCTTGCTCTCAGTTCTTGAGTAAAAGTCTTTAGAGGGCTGTTTTTGTAGAATAAACGAAGCTGGTGATGGAGACTTCACACACAAAGGCGATCTTTCCTTCCAGGTTCTTCTTTAAAACCATCAGCAGATAGCTGGTACAAGTAACTAGTAACCTAAAGTTCTCAGCTGATGGTTGTTCATCTTCCTCTGTAAGCAGAGGGTGCGGTCTCTGCCCAGTTTGCTTTCGATAAATCCATGTCACAAGGCCACTCCCAATGCTCACCTTGTTTGCTCTCTCAGCAGAGAAATAGCTTCCCTGCTCATGGTTGCTAGAGTTCCCTTACACTTCCATTGGAAGTGGAGCTGTCTTCTGGGTGGCAGCTACAGGACTGGAAGCAGCTCTAAGTAGCTAGATTGCCCATTTCCAATGGACTCTACAGGAGCAGAGCTAAGGCAGATTCAGGGTATTATAGCAACTTCCTCTGACAATAACCCTACTATTGTTTACTTTGTAGTGCTATCTCCACCTTCTTCCCAAAGACTCTAGCCAATCAGAAACAAGGAGTAAGCAAAGCAATTCCTTTACTTCCATTCTGGCCTACAGTTAACTGGTATTCAGCATCTAGTACATTTAGAAATGTAGCTGGCACAGCAGCTAATAAAAATAGCCTCATAGCCAAAAGTCTGGTAGCGATGGAGGTCTGGTTCTAAGCATGATATGATTCAGGCATTTTTTGGAGTGTGTTGCTCTAGTGTTCAATTTAGGAACAATGCAGCAAGATTAACTCATGAATATTTGTGTATTATGTAGCTGTTTTGATTATATAGTTAGGAGAGGCAAGTAGTTCTGCCTGCAGCTGAGTAAAGTGTTTCAAAAATGTTGGAAGGTGTGCTCTAGCAAGAAAAAACGGTTACCTACCTTTCGTAAGTGTTGTTCTTCGAGATGTGTTGTTCACGTCCATTACACATTAGGTGTGCGCGCGTCGCGTGCACGGATGATGGAAACTTTTTCCCTCAGCGGCTCCCGTTGGGCCAACAGGGGTCCCCCTCCCCTCCCCTGCCAGAGCGGCGCCCCGCTCTAGCGTATATATATACCTGCGAGCCCGACCCTCCCTCGGTTCCTTCTTGCCGGTGACTCCGACAGAGGGGAAGGAGGGTGGGAAGTGTAATGGACGTGAACAACACATCTCGAAGAACAACAGTTACGAAAGGTAGGTAACCGTTTTTTCTTCTTCAAGTGATTGTTCACGTCCATTACACATTAGGTGACTCACAAGCTTACCATTGGAGGAGGGTAGGAGTCAAGTAACAATTGATTGAAGCACAGCCCTGCTGATCACCGCGTCCTCTCTGGTCTGATGATGGATTGTGTAATGGGCTGTGAATGTATGTACCGACAACCAGGTGGCCGCTTTACAGATTTCCTGGAGTGGAACCTGTGCCAAGAAAGCCGCCGAGGATGCTTGGGCCCTAGTCGAGTGAGCCCTGATCGCCGGGGCTGGTACTTTGGCGAGTTCATAGCATGTGCGGATGCAAAGCAAAATCCATGATGATAATCGTTGAGCCGAGATAGGCCGGCCTTTCATTCTCTCCTCAATGGCAATGAACAGTTGTGTCGACTTGCGAAATGGCCTGGTCCGTTCCAGATAGAATGCCAAGGCTCTACAGACATCGAGGGTATGCAGGCTGCGGTGGCAGGGGTCCGTATAGGGTTTGGGGAAGAACACCGGTAAACAAATGTCCTGCCCCATATGAAATTGTGAGACCACTTTAGGGAGGAATTTGGGGTGCAGTCTCAGCTGTACCTTGTCCTTATAAAAAACTGTATAAGGGGGTTCCGAAGTGAGGGCTCTCAACTCCAATACCCTCCTAACCGATGTAATGGCCACTAGAAACGCTACCTTCCATGACAGGTGCATGAGAGAGCAAGAGGCTAGGGGTTCAAAGGGTGGTCCCATGAGTTTAGTTAGGACCAGATTAAGGTTCCATGTAGGGACCGGCGGGCGCGAGTAGGGAAACACCCTTTCCAGCCCCTCGAGGAATCGGACTACTGTGGGGTTGGAAAATACCGAAAAACCCAACTTTCTCGGGTGGAACGCCAATATGGCGGCCAGATGCACTTTAATTGAGGAGGGGGTGAGCCCTTGATGCTTGAGGTGCAGCAAGTAGTCCAGTATTGATGGGATGGAGGGCTGCAGAGGCTGTATGTGATTAGGCTCGCACCAGTGGGAGAACCTCTTCCATTTGGCAAGGTAGGTCGCTCTTGTGGAGGGCTTCCTACTACCAAGGAGAATTTGTTGGACCTGGTGGGAGCACATATTCTCCGTAGCATTTAGCCAGAGAGATTCCACACCGTGAGATGTAGCAACGGTAGGTTTGGGTGGAGTAGGCGACCCCGGTCCTGCGTGATGAGGTCTCAGTGCAGGGGTAGGGCAATCGGGGTGGTCGATGACAGTTCCAGCAGGGTCGTAAACCAATGCTAGCGCGGCCATGCCGGTGCGATGAGAATAATTGTTGCTTTGTCCCTGCGGGTCTTGAGCAGGACCCTGTGGATGAGCGGGAATGGTGGGAAGGCATACCCCAGGCTCCCGCCCCACTGAATCGCGAAGGCATCTGCCAATGAGCCCGGGCTGAGGTTCTGGAATGAACAAAACTGCGGGCATTGGCTGTTGTCCTTGGTGGCGAAGAGATCCACCTGGGGAAACCCCCACCTCTGGAAAATTGAATGCAGAATGTCCTTTCTCAGTGCCCATTCGTGCATGTGGTTCGACCTGCTGAGGCGGTCTGCTAACCCGTTTTGGACCCCCGGAAGATATGCTGCCACCAGTTGGACTGAGTGGGCTATACAGAAGTCCCATAGGAGGAGCGCCTCATGACAGAGGGGAGAGGATTGGGACCCACCCTGCTTGTTTATGTAGAAGATGGCGGTTGTGTTGTCCGTCAGAACTGACACGCTGTGGCCTTCTATGGTAGCGTGAAAGGTCTGGCAAGCGAGGCGAACTGCCCTTAACTCCTTCACATTGATGTGGAGCAACTTTTCCTCCCTGGACCATAAGCCCTGGGTCCGTAGGTCCCCTAAGTGTGCCTCCCAGCCCAGGTCTGATGCATCTGTTACTAGCGTCAGGGTGGGCTGCGGTGCAGTGAAAGGGACCCCTTCGCAAACTTGCTGTTGATCGAGCCACCAGCAGAGGGAGTTCGACACCCGAGCTGGGATTGTCCCTACCAGGTCCAAGGGGTCTCTGCTGGGACGATACATTTGGGCTAGCCACAGCTGTAACGGTCTGAGACTCAGGCGGGCATGTCTGACTACGTGTGTGCAAGCCGCCATGTGTCCCAGGAGTTGCATACAGCATCTGGCTGTGGTCATTGGAAATTGTTGAATGGAGGTTACGGCACTTTGAATAGCCAGGAACCTGGGAACTGGAAGACTTGCTTGTGCCTCCACCGAGTCCAGGACTGCCCCTATGAAGTCCAGTCTCTGCGTGGGGATCAGTGAGTACTTGGGCACATTGACCAGTAGACCAAGCTTGTGGAACACCTGTAACGCCAGTGCCACGTGGGAGCGGACCTCGTCCTCTGACCTGCCCGTGAGGAGCCAGTCGTCCAAGTACGGGTATACCCGCATCTTTCTTTTTCGAAGAAAGGCTGCCACCCCAGACATGCATTTCGTGAACACTTGAGGGGCCGTTGCTAGGCCGAAGGGCAAGACCGTAAATTGGAAATGGTGTTGGTTGATGATGAAACGCAGGAACCGCTGGTGAGCAGGGCGGATGGCGATGTGAAAGTACGCATCTTTCATATCGAGGGCAGCGTACCGATCCCCCAGATCCAGGGATGGGATAATAGCACCAAGGGAGACCATGCGAAAGTGGGCCTTCACTAAGAATTTGTTTAGTTTGTGAAGGTCCAAAATAGGGCGGAGATCCCCTTTAGCTTTGGGAATAAGGAAATATCTGGAGTAGAACCCTTTCCCTCTTAGGTCTGGAGGGACCTCTTCCACCGCCCCTGCTCTGAGGAGGGCCTGCACCTCCTGTATAAGGAGCTGCTCGTGAGAGGGGTCCCTGAAGAGGGTTGGGGATGGGGGGTGGGAGGGAGGGGGCAAGGAGAACTGAAGAGTGTATCCCACCCCCACCGTGCGAAGAACCCAACGGTCCGGTAGAAGCACGGTAGAAATGGGACAAACGGTCCCTGAAACATAGGGGAGGATCCGGTATGAGGGTCGGTACGCTGTCCTCGATTGCAACTTCAAAATCCGTGCTTGTTGCCAGGCTGTGGCTTGCCTTGGCCTTGGCCTTGGTTAGGCGTGTTGTTTCGCCTACGCCTGTTGTCCCTGCCCCTTCTGCGGTACGGTTCCTGCCTGGGGCGAGGGTGGTACTGTCTCTGCCGCTGCGGTTGGGGCTTAAAAGGTGCCAAGTCTTCCCAAAAAAGCCAACAGCCACAAAGACATTTTCCTAGAAGAACCAGGTTCCTGATAAATTCTACAACTTGCCCTTCAATCTAAGTCCAATTTTCTCATCATCTCACACAGCACAGGTCAGAGTGTTTATTGGAAAGGGCATGCACAGGCAAAGCCCAGCTGCCTTGTTTTAACTTTTGGTGTGGCATGGTTCCAGAGAGTTTTGGGAGAAGTGGCCTTCTGGTGTATCTCTTACTGCTCCGTCTCATGAAAGATAACGCAATGCAGTGGGTTTAAGTGGATTGGAATCTTCAAGTAGTCAATCATGCAAGCTTAAGATTTATTTTCCATGAAAGCATGTCCAATTAGAGCCTCTTGCTCAAGTGGTAGCATATTAAATATGAATCTGAGCACAGCTGAACCAAATGAGTGAATACTCACTGACAATTGTGGTTTTTGCACAGTAGTGTTGTTCATTTGCTAACAGTTTTTAGATCCTTGACTGGAAGGTACCGTTGAAGCAGCAGCTACTCTTACAGGTAGTAAGTGAAGCATTTAGTCGGCACTATCATCTCAAGTAGGAATCCAAATTAGTCTCTTTTAAAAGATGGGAAATCAATGATGCTTTCAATGTACTTTTTTAAAGGAAAAAACCTTGGCCACTTTCTCAGCTTCCAAACCCTCCTGTCTAGGGACAAAGGCCTGATTCTGGGAGGTGCTGAGCGCAGCCAATCCGTGATGGGAGCTGAAGGTGCTTGGCCCTTTCTGAGATGTACCCATCACCTCACAAGCTCAGTCCAAAGCTCCACCAAAACCCTCATCCAGAGGAGGCAGGCTGATTCAGATACCTCAGAGTATGGGACACCTCTGTGCTCTTGACATTAACCCTGGGGTTCTGGCCAAATTCTAGCTCAGTTGTCATCTCCATCCCCCAGCAGTTTCAATTGGATACAGTATTCATCTTCATTTCCCCATCTAGACTTTTACCCATTGGACAGGGCTTGATGCTGGGGGATGCAGGACATGCTGACTCTCTTTGACCTCTGTGGAAATTGAGGGTAGTCATCAGCACCTTTCCAGGGATTGTCAGCACCTTTCTGGGGATGCTCAGCACTTTGCAGGATTGGGCCCTTCAGCATCTGCTGTGGGTACATTTCAAGGGTGGGTAAAGTTATCCTTCTATCAGAGGTGAAAGTAAGCTGGTACAGCCTGGTACGACGTACCGGCAAGAGCCAGTACTCCATGCTGGACCAGACCGGCTGGTGATTTAAAGGGCCTGAGGCTCCCCACAGCGGCCAGAGCCCCAGTCCCTTTAAATCGCCTCCTGAGCCCCGCTGTCAGAGCCCTGGGGTAGCGGCGGCAGGGCTCCCATGGTGATTTAAAAGGCCTGGAGTTCCGTTGTGGTAGCGGCGGGAGCCCCGGGCCCTTTAAATTGCCCGTGAGCCCCGGGGCAGCTGGGAGCTCAGAGGGTGATTTAAAGGCCCTGGGGCTCCCAGCCGCAGCCGGAGCCCTGGGGCCTTTAAATCTTGATTTAAAGGGCCTGGGGAATTTAAAGGCCCCAGCTCTTCCGGTTGAGACCACGCCTCTTCCACGCCCCGTGCTCAGGACTCCGGAGTACCGGTAAGTCCTTTAAATTACTTTCATCCCTGCCTTCTATGTCCCTTCCCTACTTCAACTGATCAATATTTGCAAAACAAACTGAAGTCCTCGGATGGAAGGTGGCTATAGACATTCAAACTTTTCTTCTTTTCATTGTTGTCCCTCTGCTGATCAGTTGAAAATGTTGGGTCCTTGCAGCTCAACTTCCTGCTGGAGGGGAAATATGTGATACAGAGTCTGGGTATATTTACACATAATGTACCAGTTCTGTAGCAAAGGTGGTCACAAACATCATGCGAATATCCTTCCAGGGTCTCAGCTCAACGATCTCACCAATGCCTGTGTCCCAGAGAAAAACTCTACCTCAAGAATTACCTCTTGTTAGAGAGATTAAGTTAGAGACAAAGCTCCTTTGCTGCTTGCTGCAGATCGCCACCAAAAAAGAACAGCATCAGCAAACCAACAACAATGCAGAATTTCTTCCAGTGCTAAAAACTTGATCACACACTAAGAAAAAGACCTTGTAAGGCTGTGTGTAACAGCGCCATCTGATTACCCTGGCCCTAAAGTTATGATTGACCATTATTACTTTGGCGCATTAGGGAAATTTAGGAAAGCCATTAAACACAAGATGGCTAAACTTACTAGGTTTTCTAATACCATAAGTCTAGACAGGAGCGCCGCCAGCTTTTTTGCCACCCTAGGTGGCGGAAGGTCCCGCCCCCGAAATGCCGCCCCTGACCGGGGCGACCGAAGATCCTGCCGCCGCGGTCGCCACCCCCTCAAATGTTAGTGCTCTAGGCGACCTACTAGGTCGCCTAATGGGTTGCGCTGGCCCTGAGTCTAGACAGGTTTGAAGGCACAGCAGAAATGTTTCATAGATTCATAGATTATAGGACTGGAAGGGACCTCGAGAGGTCATCGAGTCCAGTCCCCTGCCCGCATGGCAGGACCAAATACTGTCTAGACCATCCCTGATAGACATTTATCTAACCTACTCTTAAATATCTCCAGAGACGGAGATTCCACAACCTCCCTAGGCAATTTGTTCCAGTGTTTAACCACCCTGACAGTTAGGAACTTTTTCCTAATGTCCAACCTAGACCTCCCTTGCTGCAGTTTAAACCCATTGTTTCTGGTTCTATCCTTAGAGGCTAAGGTGAACAAGTTCTCTCCCTCCTCCTTATGACACCCTTTTAGATACCTGAAAACTGCTATCATGTCCCCTCTCAGTCTTCTCTTTTCCAAACTAAACAAACCCAGTTCTTTCAGCCTTCCTTCATAGGTCATGTTCTCAAGACCTTTAATCATTCTTGTTGCTCTTCTTTGGACCCTTTCCAATTTCTCGACATCTTTTTTAAAATGCGGCGCCCAGAACTGGACACAATACTCCAGCTGAGGCCTAACCAGAGCAGAGTAGAGCGGAAGAATGACTTCTCGTGTCTTGCTCACAACACACCTGTTAATGCATCCCAGAATCATGTTTGCTTTTTTTGCAACAGCATCACACTGTTGACTCATATTTAGCTTGTGGTCCACTATAACCCCTAGATCCCTTTCTGCCGTACTCCTTCCTAGACAGTCTTTTCCCATTCTGTATGTGTGAAATTGATTTTTCCTTCCTAAGTGGAGCACTTTGCATTTGTCTTTGTTAAACTTCATCCGGTTTACCTCAGCCCATTTCTCCAATTTGTCCAGATCATTTTGAATTATGACCCTGTCCTCCAAAGTAGTTGCAATCCCTCCCAGTTTGGTATCATCCGCAAACTTAATAAGCGTACTTTCTATGCCAATATCTAAGTCGTTGATGAAGATATTGAACAGAGCCGGTCCCAAAACAGACCCCTGCGGAACCCCACTCGTTACGCCTTTCCAGCAGGATTGGGAACCATTAACAACAACTCTCTGAGTACGGTTATCCAGCCAGTTATGCACCCACCTTATAGTAGCCCCATCTAATTTGTATTTGCCTAGTTTATCGATAAGAATATCATGCGAGACCGTATCAAATGCCTTACTAAAGTCTAGGTATACCACATCCACCGCTTCACCCTTATCCACAAGGCTCGTTATCCTATCAAAGAAAGCTATCAGATTGGTTTGACATGATTTGTTCTTCACAAATCCATGCTGGCTGTTCCCTATCACCTTACCACCTTCCAACACATGTTAGATGTGTATGTGTGTGTGTGGAGGGTGGGGTGGGAGGATTGGAACAGGAAGAAAGTTTGTAAAGATACTTGATTGGCTGAAAATAGCAGAGAAGCCAGAAGGGCCCGAACTGTCATCACTGATGCAAGAGAGAGGATATGCCAGGGAGGAGAAATGTCATGTAGAACCGTGTAACATCAGAGCAGAATCACTATAGCTGGTGAATACACTTAGTCACTTTCGGTTTGATATTAGGGTAATGAATGGCAAAAATACTCTTTTCTGATATGTTACTTAGTGCAGCACTTCACATACCCTGGAGTTTTGCCACTGACTTCAGAATTGGGCCCACAAATTATTTGTTATTGAGTTTTAAATGCTTTGACAGCAGCACCATGTTGATGGTTACATAAAATAGCTTAGGCACACAGTAAAGCCCCACAATAAGCTCAGTGAAAATGGAAATACTTTGAGATGTTTGGATATTGATCGTTTCTTTCCGTTTATCTGTTGTTCTTTTGTTTTTCTATATTGTTCTATGTCTCTGGTATCCTTTCATTTATTTATTTTCTTCATATTATAACCTACACCAATACTTCAGATGTCAAAGGTTCTCATTAAAAAAAAATCCTGCAGAGGGGATCTTCAAGTTGTGCTAGCTTTGTTTTCTTTACATAAAAATTCAGTGTTTCAAAAATTATTGACTTTTACATAGGCAACTGGCTTAAATAGATGTCTGATGATCCTCTACATCAGAGACCATAAGGTAAAGCAGCTGCCAGTTACCTTCTTGCTACTCAGTTTATGTATTTATTATTAATTATTATTTATTTGTACTGTAGTAGCACCTAGTAGCTCCAGTCATGAACTGGGACTCCATTGTACAAACATGGAACAAAAAGCCAGCCTGTCTCCTAAATAGGTTACAATCTGTGGCATGAGTGGGAGCATCATGAAGACAACAATCTTTTTCCAGAAATGCCTTGTTCATGGTCCTTTGCAATTAGTCTCCTGAGACTCCACTTTCAGCAACATGCACCTGTTGCTGAGTGCACGCTGGTCTGAGCACAGAGAGACTTTGATCCTTCTATTTTTTAATAAACAACAAATAGTGCATGAGAGAGGTTTGCTTCTTTCAATATGCAGGCATCTGAATTTCTAATTGTTTAGCATTAGTCATAAGTTAAGTAGGACAGAGGCGATGCTATATATAGTTCACTGCCTAGCCATTCAAAAAAGATAGTGTGTTTATATTTCCTCCTCTATTTGCTCATTTAAAAGAAGGGAGATGACAGTTGTAATACTGCCAACCCCAAGTGTTCAAAAATCATGATGCAGACTCTCCCTGCCCCAATCATGAGATTGGCTTAAAAATCACAAGGTTTTAAAAAGATAATAAATCTAGGGGGGGGGGGTTATTTGCCTTTTGAGCCTTGAGGGTGCACTCTGGTCATGTATTCAAGCTTTTCTCTACAATCACAAGGGCTAGAAAGTTATTAGTTTTTGTAGATGAAAGCTGAGATTCTCACATAATCACAAGATTCCAGGGGCTGGGGCTTTAAGGAAAACACCACATTTCCCAAGGTTCACAATAAAAATCACAAGAATTACCAGTGCTGTGTGTGTTTACCTATATTCTCTTCTTTACTTCCTAGCCTCTCTCCCTCTTTCTGTGTGTACTATATTATATATATCATATATTACACCCCGGGGTGAAATCTTGGCCCCACCAAAGTCGATGTGAGTTTTTCAGTACAGCCAGTACTATCTTTATTTGCATGTCTCTCTCTCTCCCTCTCTCTCTCTGTGTGTAAATGTCACATTTATTTCACGTTGTTTCCAGAATCTTTTTCAGTCTTTCACTCCTCTGGGGCAATATCACAGTTTGGAACTCTTCAAATTCTCATCCAAAATTTCCTTACAAGCCAATCTGATCTGCTATAATTGTTCTTTCAAGATAGCTGCAATGTTTGGTAAGCACTCTAAGGAGATATGTTGGTAGGTGAGAAAACACAGCTCAAGTAGCCAGCTCAGAATGAGTCTGCTCAGCTTCTGGAAAATGTGAGGTCACCACGCTCAGAAGTTTATCATGAGTATTAGCAAAGTTACTCCCATACAGGCATATCATCATCTCAATAGCGTAGTCATTCCCACATTTGTAATGTGACAACCTGTCTTACAGATAAATACAATAAATGCCACTGTTATTACCAACTAACAGAGCACTACTAGCATGCTTGGTCCTGAACACATGTGTAAAAAGATATGGTCTCTGCCCCAGACCAGAAAAGGACCCAATAGGGAGATAGCAAATTATTTCTGGAAATTGAGTGTGCAAGGAGGCATAAGTTATGGATCTCCAAATCTAATTTAGATAGTTCTGTGTATCAGTTTGACCAAGGCACAGATGTTTTCTTATTGAACAGTTTTTCATTACCTATTTGGGGGTTGGTGGGAGATTGTCCAAGCTAATCACAGTTGTCTCTAGTGGCAGAAGTCCGGTGTGATGCATTAGCAAGGGTCTTTAATTTATCCCAGTGCTGAGAACAGGGCTTTGAGTGTGGCAGCAGGGGCTGGAATGGGGGCATTGGTTCTTAAAGACATACATTTTTAAAATATATTTGGGGATCAGATCGGAAGCTCCATTTACAGACATGGATGTAAGCACCCAAGCAGGCACCCACACTCTGTAAAATCTGGGAGCCAGAGTGTGTAACTGTCCAAACTCCCAGATTTAAGAGCTCTGTTAAGTTACCCAGCTTTGAAAATTGGACCAATTACTTAACTCGTTGTCAAAAGATAATGGGCCAAATTCTGCCCCATTTGAAATCATTGGAAGTCACAGAAGTAACTGGTGGCACAAACCGGCCAATGACCCTTAAGTGATGACTATTTTTCATCCAGATGTTTTAACAGGATAGAAAATGTATCATTTCTCTATGGTTTTATGGTATTCAGTTATTTATCTTGCTCGCCCAGGAACAATCATGCTGATTTGTTTTTGCAATGTGGGAACTCTATGAGCTAAGTGTAGGCTCCCCTCTTACTCAGCCCTGCCCCCTCCCCCCCCAGCCACAATAGTGTGCGTGTGTGTGGTGGGGAGGGAGACTATTAAGGGATCCTTACCTCCCTGTGGCAGAAATTTAAGATTGTGATAGGCCTGGGAGGAGACAATTTCAGATTTTAATCTAGCTCGTCATTTCCAGCCCAGAGTTCCCCATATTATTCCACCTTTCCTCCCCCTTAATTTGCTGCACATGCTCAGAAAAAAATGCTGTTTCCACTTGTTGCAACTGATGCCTTTTAATGTTAAAACATTGACCCAAAATCAATGTCTAGCATCTGCTCAAAGTATTGTAAAGTGCACCTCCCTTCTTACCTTCAGATTGAGAACATCATAGCTGATGCTCAGGCCTTGCTAGGTAAAAAAGTGAGCATGCTTTGGTCACTTCTACAGCTGACATTTCTTCTTCAGCAGCTCCCCTTGTTAGATACATCAGCCCACACCCTGCAGTTGTTACAATGGGTCAAATTATGAACTCAGTTACATCGGTGTAAACTGGTGTAATGCCATGGATTTCAGTGGGGTTGTTCCAGATTTACATCAGTGTAACTGACATTAGTATTCAGCACTTATGCCTTATGCTGGCATCTGTGGGAGTGTGGCCCAACAAAAGTCTGATGGTTTGGGCCCTGAGGTTGCAAACATGAAGCAAGATTTGCCTTATTGTAAAATATCTGCAGACACAAAAGCAAGCCCTGAATACAAATGGCTTTCATGCTTTCACGGGACACTTACTTGATGGATCCTTTTGCTATTATCAATAACCGTAAAATGATTAGTTCCTGCAGAATTATCAGTAATGGCTGTGAAAGCTCACAAATGTACCCTCAACACCTTCCCTATCCATTATCTGAGTGCAAGAATAGCAAATTCAATTCCTTGTGAGGTAAATATAAAGGTCAGCTGCTGCCTCTCTAGATAGGGGCTGTCAAGAGGGTAAAGACATATCCCTTTCCAATGCTCAGAGGCTGAGTCTTTTTCCCACCTAATTTTACATCCTCCTTTTGCCAGTCAGAATTAGGTGGGTACTGTGAGGCCCTTGTATTCTTATCATGGTGCAAGGGAACTAAGCACATGACTCCCATGAACACTAAAGGGAATTGCACAAAGACATGGTAAGCCTTCTGCTCCGGTGGTTCTGTGGACAGGGCATGCTAGAGCCCAAAGAGACATTATGGGCTTGATTCAGAAATTCCTGGGTGAGGTTCTCTGGCCAGACTAGACGATCATCATGGTCCTTTCTGGCTTTCAAATCTATGAACTGCAGCAAGGGTTTATCCCACCCAACAATTACTCCAGCTGTCATGGATCAAGGACATTTTGAATCTGATTTTCAGTGGGGCCTCCACCAGACCTGCCCTTCCGTGTGGACATTATAGAACCATCAAAACAAACATCATCCTGTGAGGGAGGACAATCTTTTGGTCGAGACACTGGACATAAGCTCAGGAAATCTGAGTGCTGCCACAGACCACCTGTGTGATCTTGGATAAATCACTTAATCTTCCTATGCCTCAGTTCTCCATTGGAAAAATGGGAATCAGACTTCTCTACCTGGCAGGGATGTTGTGAGGATATGTTATTTAAAACACAGGTGGAGCTCTGATACTGGGGGGAGGTGCACCGTAGATAATCCTAGGAAACGCCCAAAATAAAGCCTTTCCAAAACGAAAGTATTTTAAATTGGCTTTAAAATGGTTTAAAACTGGACAAGAGCGGGAGCATTCCCAAGCCCCATTGCTCTCAGGTGAAAAGACAAGGGGCCAAACCCTGAGGTCCTGACTCAGATTTTACTCAGTCTTTACCTTGACAGTGTCTCTTTAATCAAATTGTTCTAAGAGTAGCTTGGAAAGCTCCTCCCCATAAGCTAAAACCTGAAGAATGGGCAGATGCCGTCCCTTTAAAATGACTTATCACCCTCACTGCATAATAAAATATTTTGTATCTTAGTCTTTTTTTCCCTAGTCTATCTGGAAATCCACTACATTTTAGATTTGTGAGCACTAATATCAATAGTGGCTATAAAAAAACAACAGCATACGAAAACTTAGCTTACTCATACATCATTATATATCAATTAATGCAGACACAACAAAAACATGAAGAGATATACGGCACTCACCTGAAAGTAATATGTCTTATTGGATATAATGCTTTAGAATTGCCTTCTTGTCACTCAGCTGTGTTGTATTGCGTGTTAGAGATTTGACTGTATGGACTTAGCACAACTATGGAATGTAAAATCCATGCTCGTGGGCCATAGTAATATGAGATGACGAAAAAGTTTGCTATGAATAACAGCTAAATTCTGCCCCTAGCTTGGTAATGATAAGGAAAATATTCTTTTTTTGTAGTAAACTAAACAATTGAAAGGCAAATCAACCTTCTAGCATGTTGTGATAGACTTAAATTCTACCATCTCCCAAAATATATGGGGTCAGACCCCATTAACTTCAGTAGTTACATCAGGTTTAAATTTGGTCCATATATTTTCAGATCCATGTTTTTTTAAGACCATTTACTGTGTCTGTGCTTATTGAAGCTAGCCAAAAGATGGACTTGATAACTTATTACGTCTTTTCCATTTGTAGATATTATTATTCTTTTATGATTCAGAACTTTGAAAATGGCATGTCTGACCCCATAATGGGCAGAATTAGTATAATATTAAAGCTTTTCATATAGTAGCCATAGGGGAAAAAAAGGAAACTCATGAATATGATATAACTGATATTTGCCTTGTTCCTATATTTGAACATTCCAAATAGTATCCAGGGTGTCTCATGGACTAATCATTTTAAGGATTAACTGTGGAGAGCCATGTGTTTCACCCAGGAACTAAATAATCTCTGCTATTTGCACTTAGGAAGCCAATTCTGTATTTGAAAGATTGAAGGAGGTGGTTTGTCATCTATTTGGATATCATAGGTACTTTTATGGTCTCCATCAC
The DNA here is from genome assembly GCF_013100865.1 of Trachemys scripta elegans. Lineage (NCBI taxonomy): Eukaryota > Metazoa > Chordata > Testudines > Emydidae > Trachemys > Trachemys scripta. The sequence continues at coordinate 223,039,942 of NC_048299.1, read as the reverse complement.
GGTACAATCGTCACAATCTTTCATGTATTTAAACATTTGTAAGACCTACAACACATAATTAAAGACCCATCTCAGGGGAAAATATGGGTTAAATATGACCATATTTGCTCGGTAGCAAGTATGTGTGAAAATACAAACCCTACTCAAAGGGAAGGATCATCTAAAGCAGTGGCTCTCAATCTTTCCAGACTACTGTACCCCTTTCAGGAGTCAGATTTTCTTGTGTACCCCCAAGTTTCACCTCACTTAAAAAGTACTTGCTTACAAAATCAGACACAAAAATACAAAAGTTCTACAGCACTGTATTACTGTAAAATTACTTACGGTCTCATTTTTAACAATATAATTATAAAATAAATCATTTGGAATATAAAAATCATGCATACATTTCAGTGTATAGTATATAGAGCAGGATGAACAAGTCATTGGTGAAACACATTTTAGTTTGTACTGACCTCACTAGTGCTTTTTATGTAGCCTGTTGTAAAACTAGGCAAATATCTAGATTAGTTGATGTACCCATTAGAAGACCTCTGTGTACCCCGAGCGGTATATGTACCCCCAGTTGAGAATCGCTGATCTAAAGAGCATGCCAAGGTGCAGTACGCTGGCAAGGTGTAGGCTTATGCCAAAATTGAGCAACCTTTCCCAATCTACCTGCTATTTTCACTGTCACTAGCATTCTTATGAGGGGCAGGGGGATAACACTGGCTGCAATATCTAACTTAAAAGATATCAAATATAAAATCTATTGGGTCAGATCTTGAGCTGGTTTCAATTTGCATAATTCCATTGGAGCTCATCCATTGTACTTGAACCTCATTCATATCAGGACTTCATCTCCTTTAGTTCTGTGACCACACTATAATAGGCTTCATGTCCTTTTCAAATATATCACAGACTGAAAATGGTGATGTTATGACAACAAACACCCCAGCTTGCATCTAGAGTCCATTTTAAAGAGTGCGTCTTACATCTGCTATCATTTGATCAAACTTAGCTCCTGTTTCTGTGAACCACTTGCAAACATCAGTGTAGGTTGTGCTAGCATACTATAAAAACATCCAAATAGCTTCTCTTCTATTTACAAGATGTGTGCCTTTCTGTTTTTGTCATAATATGTGTTTCAGTTCATGACTGCCTGAGTTAACACACATTAATGGGCATGCAAAATTGCCTGTGTTATGTTGTTATTTCTGTTTTTCCAGTTGTTTATTATATACGTTTTGAAAAATAGCTTAGTGGATAGACACAATGGGAGCTAAGGATGTGTAGTGCCTCTCAGAAGATGTTCCGCTTCTTGCTGGATCTGACCTCATATAATAATTCTGTGCATTGCTTATTATTTTACAAACTTACTTTTGGGGCAAGATATTCCTATTGTTATGAAACTCTCATAAATGTTTATATGAGTTATTAATAGTAATATATAGGGGGGCAACTAAGATTGGGGGCAAGACTGTGCTAGATGCCAGCCAAACATACAGGAAGAGACAGGCCTTGCCTCAAAGAGCTTACAATCTACACAAGATAAACAAAGACAGAGGGCTGGCAAGTTGCAATACCTAAGGTCACGTTGCAATTCTGAACTATAATTATGGAAGGGCCCAAGATCTGATCAGCAGTTTGAACCAACAAAAATGTCTTGGATGTGGGGTGGGGTTTTGGTTCTACCCTTCATAAAGGTGAAATTTGAATTCAGGTCTGAGTTTGGATTTCAAACACCTGCAAAGTTCAGGCATGTTCCTCTAGAGGGTAATGGGTTTGAAGCTGCAGTCAGTGGAATTCTAAACTCTGAAGGCCAGATCATCAGCTGGTGGAAATCAGCATAGTGCAATTGACGTTAATGGAGCTGTGCCAACTTACACCATCAAAACTTGCCTTCTTTTGGTATGTTTATGCCTCATAGCTAGGCTTTTTCATACATCCAACTGGAAACTTAAATCCATTTACCATTCAGATGTTTTTCATGATGTTCCTACCTCCATTGCTAATTACGACCTTGATTCAGAAAAGCAACTGCTTAGGGGCTTTCCTGCACTGGAGCCCAATAAAGCTACAGTATTTGGGGCAAGTTTTGCCCTCAAATATGCACTGATATCAGTGGGGTTCTCCACACAGTTTAGAGGGCAGCATTTGGTCCCTTGTATTTAAGTCTCTTGCAGCCCTACTGCACCTCCAATGGGATCCTGATAGGGCCAAAGTGTGTTGTCAGTGGGGACTGAATTAATGTAAATGAGATCAGAATTTGACCCAAGCTGATATCACAAATGAATTGCACACATTTCCATAAGAGCAAGTTTTGTTGCTGCAGAATCATGCAAAAAGAGAATTCCATCTGTGAGGAAGTAGGTGAACCAACACCAGGAACTCAGAAAAATATTTGCCAGTATCTTTTTGAGTCAGTAATCTATTTCCCCAAAATTGCTGCAATATGAAAGTTCTCCTTTAATATAATCTTAATATAGTGGTATGCACTTTAATATTAGTTGTAATTTCACCAGCATAAGATGTATTCAGATTAGATTTTTGGCTTTTAGAGAATCCAGTCTTCCTTTTCTACAGTCTTTGTACAGCGCCTAGCACAATGAGGTGCTGGTTCATGACTAGGGCTCCTAAGTGCTACAGTAATACAAACACAATCAAATAAAATAATACACCGGGGGATTGAAAAAACTCACTGACTCGGGACTGAAATCACTTTCCCGCAGGGGGATGGTATTTGACACTACCCAGTATTGACGTGCTACAATAATAACATTAAATTGACTTTTAGAAGGGGCGTGTGTGGTTACGGTTTCCATTGTTACTGAAGTTTTACAATGATGCCTAGAGCACGTTACCCCCCTTTTTTGTTATACATCTAAATAATTTTATTGTTTAATCCATTAAAACGACGTTATTTGTCATGAACTAAGGGTGAAAAACCTCCACATACCAAGCCGTTTCTGTCTGAGCAACAGTTAATCAACTGCAACATTTAAGCCCGAGTTTATCGAGGCTTCTTCTTTTTCTTACCATAAATTCATGGGTCTCTAGTTTTTGTTTGAAGCATTACAGCAGCATCCCGCTCGCGGCAGTGCCTGCGATGAAACGTACACTGCACCCCTTCACAGCCCTTCCTCGGAGCCCGCCTGAGTTCTGATCAACCGCATAAAGGCTTGAAGAGCTCTTTTGATTACCGCGCAGCAAAGAAACAAGTGTATCATCAAACACAATAGTATCATTTTCATGCAGACAACTGCCCTCAAATGCCATTGAATGCGTTTTAACAGCCATTCACTCGTGTGCTTTTAATTTCTAGACGGCAAAACCAAGGGTCTCGTGAAACTGCCAACATTTTTTCAATAGGAAAATAATGTCAGCGTGGTATACACAGGAGGAGACTCTGCAGATAGATTGCAAGGCGTGTAACAGCTCACCGATGAAGCAGAAAACAAGGGATGAGAAAAGGGGAAGTTTCTAATAAATCCCGATCGTTATATGTAGGTTGATTGACTCACTGTTAATACAGAAATTCGGATCACACGGTTAATGTACAACCTAATGGCAACTGTCGCGTTTGCAGGGGGGTTTTGAGTGAGACACTTCAACAGACTTAGTTATAACACTTCCTACCTGCCACCCATCTGATCGTCTCAAGTTAATTTCAAATGCACACGTTGATTTCTCTAACAGTAAGCGCCCTGGAGCGGTAACTTTAGCCCTACGACTTGCAAACACAGACACCAGCAAACCTGACACCCCCGACAACAGATCTTGTGTATCACAGTTTGATGTCGCTTATGTGTTTTCAAACAGTAGGTTTCCCATAAAAACACATTAGTACGTGACTCTCATTGGCTGGATTTTACCTACCGCTTTACTGGAAATTTAACTTGAGTGTATGTTACCAATTATTAAATGTTCAGAACAGCTAAGTGTGTTAAAAGAACAGGAGTACTTAAGTGTGTTAAGATATTCAACTGGGGATTAGCACCTCTCATCAAGATAGTGATGGGAAATCTTCTTGGTAAAATATCGCGTCAGGGTCCTTTATCGGGATTTTTCTGTGGGGGTGTTTTACTTTTTGTTCTTGTGTGTTCTTACATATACATTCACCCACGAAAGCTTATGCTCCAATACATCTGTTAGTCTTTAAGGTGCCACGGGACTCTTTGTTGCTTTTTACATATAACTTGGTAATGGAGATGAGATGCGTTGGCATTAGAACAAACTCTGTCTCTAGTTCATCATTCTGACTATAAACTCGCTCGGGAAGGGCTCGGGAGGTTGACAAAGCCAGGTTGCAATCTCTGAATCTGATTAGCAGCCTTGCCCGGCTCTGGATCCGGGTTGACAGCAGGTACCTCTCATGCGGGACTAGAGTGGAAAGTTTTCTACCCGCTTGGCCTTTCATAGTAAGAAGTCGGTCGCTGTTGCTTTCCGCTCCCGTTGGGAAATCTCATTCAAGGATTTTTGTCAATGGGAGAGCGCCCTGCTCAACTCCTCCGACCCAGCTCCGGCTGACGTCACTAACGAGGCGATAAATATCTGTTGATATAATTGGATGTGAGATTCTGTGTTGTGATAGCAAAACTCTGCCCATTGCTGCTCCGAAAGGGCCCCCATGATTTATTCAGCAGTGGATCGGGGCACGCAATCGAGCTGTCAAGAAAGCGTCAGCTTATTAGGCAAGTGCTGCGTGATTCCAGAAGAGGGTCTATGCTATAAAAATCACGTACCCGGGCTCTGATTAGGAGAAAATCTGATCACAAGTTGGGGAAGAGACGGCGCGGACAGAGTGACAGCGGGACCTCGGCAAGCCCCCACTCCGGACAGACTCCACCTGCCCTACGAACCGGCAGCGGCATCTCTAAGGTAGGCAGCGATCACCGGCGTGAGCCGCAACCGAGCAAACTTCTGCCTGCCCGGGTGCAGCTGTGCTGCTCGGACTGACAAACCCGTGGCTGGGGGGCGAATGGCTTCAGATACTTCCAACGAGCCTGGCTAACCAGCTCCGTGGGGGTCCCGCGGGAGGGAGCAATGACCTCGGGGCCGCGGGGCCAGGTGTAATATTGCCTGGGAAGCAGCCAAGCCGCTGTACGTCTTTAAACGGGACACTTGCTCCCTGCCCAGCACCAGCTGGCTGTCGTCCCTCGGTTGCTGGCCGTGGTACAGCGCCGGGGCTTTCTCCTCTGTAGCCAGAGCCTGGGCCCGTCGGGGGCTTGCTCCTTTCAGCGCCTCTGAGACGCCGGGGCAGCGCTGTAAACCAGCCGGAGAAGGAAACATCTCCCCCGCGCCTGGGGCAGGGCCAGAGACTGGGGGGCGCCGGGGGCGGCTGATCCATTCAGCACCTCGGACAGCGGCTCGAGCAGCTCCCTCCCTGGGGTCGGCCGGCAGCCAGCCGCACCGCCCGGGCTGCGAGCGCCCCTGTCCCGACCGTCTAACTCCAACGCGGCAGGTTTTCTCTCCCCGCCCCGCGCCTTCCCCTCCCTCCTCTCCCCGCTTCTGTCCCCAGTTGCAGATCCGGGCGTTGATCATGAAGCTCCAGCTGTTGGTCTCCACAGGGATCCTGCTGGTTGCTCTCCTGCCCTACCATGAATGCAGAGCCCTCGGCAAGAGCCCCCCCGCCGCCGCCGGCGCTCCCCTGCCGCCCGATTTCCTCCAGCCGCCGCCGAGCCTGCCCGTGCTGCTCCGCATGGGAGAAGAGTATTTCCTGCGGCTGGGCAACCTCAACAAGAGCCCCGCCGCCTCCTTCTTCGCCTCCAGCAGCAGCAGCCGCCTACCGCCCGGCGCCCCCGCCACCAACTTTTTCCGAGCAGCGGTGCAACAGCTGCAGCAGCTCCCCGAGCGCTCGCTAGAGAGTGCGGCGGGCCCCGGGGAGGGGGAAGCCGAGAGCCTGCCCCGAGAGGCGATGGAGAGGGAGAAGCGATCCGAGGAGCCCCCGATCTCCCTGGATCTGACTTTCCACCTCCTCCGAGAAGTCTTGGAAATGGCCAGAGCCGAACAGTTAGCGCAGCAGGCTCACAGCAACAGGAAACTGATGGAGATCATCGGGAAATGAAGCGGCCTCGCCTTGCCAAAGAGATTCTGCAGTTAGCACAAAATGATACAGTATTATATACCATAGTGCTGCTCTGATGTCATCTCTTTATTTTTCTATAGCTTTAAACATAGAGGGTGTACGCTGAACAGAGCCCATGTCCCTTGGTTAGCATGCACAGCAGTGTATTCCCGTGCAGTGACGAGAAAAGTGTCATTTGTAACTTTCCCACCTTTATTTTTCCATTTCAAAGTTGTTCTAGTGACATCGCTACTTAGGAGGGGGACAGCGGAAGAAAGGTTTCAAAGAAGCCGTTGGACAAGAGAGATACTTTTCTTGTGGGAAAAGGTGTGTGTTTGTGTGTGTGTGGGGGGGATCTCTGTAAACTACTGCGACTCAACTTTTTTCTGTACCATTTACGTAATAAAACATCTTTTCAGCGCTCGGTCAATTTTGTTGTGTAAGAGAATGTTTAATATTTATATTTTTAATAAAAGCTGCAAAGTAACTGTGGTTTTATAGACTTTCTTGCCTTAGGGTCTTCTAGATTCAGCAGAGGTTTCCTTTCTGTATATATAAAAAGCTTTTCCTGAGCTATTTGTTTGGGGTTTTTTTACAGACACCCACCCGTAACAGCGCTGAAATGAAACGGAGGATTGGTCAATAACTGCACGCGGATAGCTCAAGAAGAGAGAGGTGTAAGATGAGTGTATGTAAATTATAGGACACAGCTAAGGGTATGTCCTGAGGATACAGCTAAGGGTATGGGTCTGTACAAGGACTTCAGTGCAGTTCAAGGGTCTCTGGGATAGTTATGCTTTCTCCCGGTTACATTCTTTAACACCCCATGCGCTACATGTACAGAAAACGCATCCTTCAGGGTACTTAGCAGCATTTTCACTCTCCGTTCCCAAATTCAATTGCTGAACTTAGCTCTGTTAAAAGAAAATGACTCCAATCTAAAACCTGTCGTTCAAACAGCCAGTCTATCCCCCTCCCCATTTTTATTGTCTCCCATTTAAACACAATGAGCGCGGCTGTGCTGGGTTTACAGGAATGCAATTTAAAACAAACCAAGGAGCTGGAAGATTTTTGCACCTGACAACTATTTTACATGAAGTTTTGCGGGGATTAAGCCACGCGCTTGGCAATGCCACTGGTGATTGCTTTGTAAAGTTGAATGCTTAATGTTGAAAAAAAACATTCTGTTCACGAGAAGGAACGTTTCTACAAAACGCTTTAAACAGACATAAATGTACTCGCCTCCTTCACGCTAACCTCGCCATACAGTCTATCGAGAGGCCAGATTTGAGCGAGCTGCTGTGTGTCCAGCAACGCAACCATCCCCTGCATGAGTAAACACTTCTGACGCAGGGTATAATGCCACAACAGCCACTAGGGAAGACTGGACGCCTTTTTGAACTGTCTAAACACACCCAATCCTGCACTAACTCACTCACACCAGTGGGAGTTTGGGGGCGTGGGGAACGGAGAACTGGGCTCCCAGTATTAGCACAACAGGTCCTGTGTTAACTTCTAAGCAGATGTTCCAATCTCTTGGGTGGAGCACGCACTTTTATGAGTCTCTAATTAGGGATTACACCTCACACTCTGTAACGTGCCCCGAAGGGTCTATAGTGTGACTGGCCGAATGGGAATTTAACCCCAAAGAATTAAATTGCTCTAAAGGGAGGGTTCAGTCTCTGGAGTATATTCTCCTCCTTGGACCCTACACTGCCATCCTTGTAGGTAAGAACTTCCCATTGACTACAGCTGGAGTTTTGTGAATGGAGAGACGGCAGGATCTGGTGGGCCTGTAATTAACATTAATTAAGTGAGCGTTGAGTTCGGGGATGCATCTGTGTGCAGACTGCGCTCTAGCAGAGAAATGCACTTTATGGTGTCATGAAACTGATTTTTAAAATGTTTGGTTTAAGGCAATCACTCAAGTGCTATTGATTTTGTTAAACACTTTAAATTCTCATATTCGCATGAGTACGTGAAACGGACAGTTCCTTACTGAATTCATACAGCTGCCATATTTATGAAATCAGCTTTCTCCTATTATCTTATGAATCATCAGGAAAAAAAGAGATCAAAGAAGGATTTTGTGAAACCAATGAAGACAAATCTGAGTCCTGGTTGCAAATATTCATTAGGAATTTCTAGTAAAAAAACAAGAACAAAAGCTTGTGGAAAAAACACAACTGGATGTGGTGATGAATTTTACTGCTGTTCAGTGAAGATATAACTCTTAACAAATGCTTTGTTATTTCAAAGCTCTTTACAAACATTAACTAATTGATCCTCAAATCCATCCTTCATAGTCCCATTTTACAGGAAGAAAAACAGAAACAACATAGATAGTAAGTGGCTTTCCAAAGGCTACATTGCAAACTGTTGTCAGAATTGGGCTTTTGTATTCATGAATTACTTGGCTCCCACCTTAGACTATATTGCCTTCTAGCATGTATTAATCAACCATTTCATGCTATTGACTACGGTACCATGAAAAAAAAAAGCATGTCTTCATGGTCAGTCATGGTACTATAAGAAGAGCTATGTATTCAGGGCCTGATCCAAAACCCATTGAAGTCAGTGGAAAGATTCCCCTTGGCCTTTGGATCCCTCTCTCAGACCCTAACCCTGTAAGATATTGATCACTCTCAAAGACTACTGAACTGTTTCAGAGAAGATGACAGTCAGCACCCATTAGGAAATACAGTATTCAATTCTGTAATCATTTTTCTAACTGTCCTTAGAGTGTTAGGGTGAAATCCTGACCCCATGGAAGTCAGTGGGAAAACTCCCAGGATTTCACCTTCAGAATCAAATGCAATGTCAATCTGCTCACCATTTTAAAAGGCATGTCAGTTTATGTAATCAGTTTCATTAGTTAAATATCTGTAGTACACTTCTCTCTGCACTGTGGTAGCCTTTTCCATGGGTTTATAATCTCTTAAATGCAATCTTTAGCAGATACTTGCAATAAACTCATCACAGTTCAGCTCAGAATGGTCTTTTGTGGTTTCAAAGGCCTTGCCCTTTTACTATCAAATTGCTCAGTATGATAAAAGTGAGTGTTGATTTCATGTATTAAAGGAAGTTGAGACGCTATAGGTATAACAGATATGGATATAGACAGACACAAGCTGACATACTCATCCAGAACCCTCTCCTTGCCTTTTGAGGAAGTACAGATAATAAACCACATACCGATCCATACCCCACATAATTTGGGAAGGGTTCCAATCCAGTGCTTCCTATAGCTATATCTTTATTGTCTACAGCTATATAAAATGTAACACCAAATAACATTTCTGAATGGTTCGAGTGTTATTCATTGTGACCTATGAACCTCAGCTGGAAAATACAAATCTAAGGGTGAAATGCTCCTCTTGCCATCCCCATTTATGCTCAGGTTTTACACATCAGCATGCAGTAGCACCACTTGTGCTGGAGTAATGCAGCACAGTGGTTGTGTTGAGTGGAGTTTTAGACTTACCTTTGAATTTTGTAGCTTTCGTCAAGGATTTGCCACAAGCGTTATCAATAAGTTGAAAAGATGGAGTTACTCCAACTGGAGTAATTAAGAGTAGTGAGGGGGTTTTCATATTTTCATTGACAAATGATGCCATTAGTCATATTTCAACTAACAGTGTTGGGTAAGCACTTACAAAAATACAACAGGACACCCAGGCTGGCTACAGACAATCATAGTGCTCACTAATTTTGCAACTGTAATTATAGCATGAAGCTTCTGTTCAACATTCTCCTTTCTGAAACAGGTTTTACTTGAACACACAGTCAAACTTAATATAGTATTTCATCAAGACATCTATTAGTCCAGTTTTCCCACTCCCTTTATTCAGCTATTTCCAAACATCACTCTAATCTAAAAGTATCAGATACAGTATAATGGAATTCAAATAAGGCCCTTGGAATTAAACCTGATCAAGATGTCTCTTATATGAACTATTTCTTGTTGGTTCCAGCCAGGTCACTTGCTGCCTCATAGCTCCTCTCAGGTAAGCACATCCAAAGCCAGCCGGAATGATCGTCATCATTCATTCAATGAGTTTAACCAGGAGAAAGAGAAGACATGACGAGCCGGCTCATCAGGTCTTTCACTGCTCACTGGAACGTCTTCCACTTGTCCTTGAGGGGATGGTTCAGACCCAGTCTGTATGAGAAGGAAATGTTTACAAGGAGAAGAAGAAAAGCTCATCTTTTAAAGCTGGGATTATGTTTGCAATACAGTTCTGTAATACTGGCTTCTTTCTATCAATAAAGTTTGACAGGAAGTAGAAAGAAGGAACATGAAAAGCCTTTGGGGGCAGGGGCCATGAATGAAATCCTGGCCTACTGAAGCCAATGGGAGTTTTGCCTTTGACTTCAATAGGGCCAGGATTTCACCCCATGTGTTTGCATAGCTCAAAAGGCCTCCAATTCTTACATGAAATCAAGTATATTTCCCACAGTAGGATACTACACAATGTGAGTAAGGGTATTTTACTGTGGGAAATATACGTACTTGATTTCATTGGGACTGTTTGCAAGTAAGGTATTATTTAAAATGAGTAAGGATGGTAGAATCGTGTCCTTTAACACTAAATATGTCTCAACCATTTATAACAGTTGCATAATGTAAAGTTATCAAAATCATGGTGCAAACATATGTACAGGTATTGACAACATATCACAGATACTCATGAGGAACTACAGCATAGGATGGATGATTATTTGGCATTTTCCAAGCAATTTTTGTAAGTATGTAATGTTAAAATCCATACTGGAATTAGTGAGAAATGATGGTCTGTTATGTGTAAGTTGGCTAATGGGCTTCATTCCAGTTACTGTCTAGTTGGACAATGTCATACCACTATAGAACAAGTCCTAAAGTCTCCTGAACATGAACACAAGTAGTTTCCTGTTTCTTTTCCTATATCTAATTGAAGTTTTCAGTTTATTTTTAAGGGCCTAGATCCTTAATTAGTATTCATTGACATAGCCCCAGTGGTTTCAATAGGGGTAATTTACACCAGCTAAGAATCTGTCCCTAAAACTTGAAAGACAGATTAATCTAGCCTCTTAATTTGGACAAGATTATCAAAATGATGCATCTCTGTTGCAGGTTCAAAATGTGGTGTGCAAATTTGGTCATATTATTTAAATTTAAATTTTCAATGGCTAATGCTTTCCAGTGAGTAAACCTATTGTGCACTTGAATGAGAGTGCAAAAATTAGTGGAAGACCTGGAGGAATAATTACCTATTTAAGCACCAGAGTTCCTTTTCAGCAAGGTTGTAGAGAAAATTTGTCTCCTAAACTTAGTAAACAGGTTTGTCTGCCGCATTGTTGTGGCCATGTTGATCCCAGGATATGAGACAGACAACGTAGATGAGGCAATATCTTTTATTGGATCAACTTCTAGAAACTTCACAATATGAAGGAGAAGGAAGCCAGACTAAACATTACTTCCTGAGCAAATGCAAGAACCCAACTTATATTTAGCTCAGACACTCTGGTTACTTCCACAGACTTGAAGAGCTCTGTGAAGCTTGAAAGATTGTACCTTCTACCAACAGAAATTGGTCCAATAAAATATATTACCTAACCCTCCTAGTCTCTCTCAAATTTGCACATTTTAAAGAATTAGACACACAACAGCCAGATCCTCAGCTGAAGTTCTGGCCCACAGGCCTGAAGAATAATGTGTATAAAATCTTTTGGCCAAAACTTCTTATGTGGGTTCCTAAAGTTAGATGACAACAGTAAATAAGTGGCCTGATTTTTATAAGTGTTGAGCACCGAGCACTTCCCTTTGCTTGACTTCAATTGGTGTGGTAAGTGCTCAGCACTTCTGAAAATAAAGCCATTTGTTTGGGTTTGTTATGTAGATTGAGATGCCTAAATTTAGGGAATCCACATTTGAAAAGTTTGCCTTTTACTTTCAAATGTGCAACTGAAATGCCTAGAACAGCTAAAAATAATTATCATTATGCATGCACGTTTTTGTGCACCCAAGTCCCCAGTAGGGCACTTAATATACAACCTTAGTGCACATAGTTTTAAATGTCTGGCAAATGATTAATAAAAACACCCACCTCACCTCTGATTTCTTCTCTAAAGCTGCCTTATTATTCTATCATTTATCTTACTGTACAGAATCAGCCCGATGGATCACTTCCACTTGATGTTCCAACAGCTATTTCATTTTGGTTTTCAGACTATGGGCTTGATCCAGCAAAGCACTTAGGCCTAGATCCACAAAGGTACGTAGGCTCCTAACTTTCACTGACACAATGAAGGTTAGGATCCTAACTAACTTTGTGGATCAGGACCTTAAGCACATACTTAACTTTAAATCAACAGGACACCTCACAAGCTTAAATTTAAGCATACGCATAAGTGCTTTGGTGGATTGGGTCCTAAAAGAATAATTACTCGGTCTTCTCTACATTAGGAGATACACATTAATTAACACATGGTAGACCTTCCCTGCTGACACAAGTTTAAACCCAATAATCTTTTGTCTATATGTCACAGGGTGGCTGGCCCCAGTAAATGAAGTAGGTCCAGTTCCCCTGTGCCAGAGCTGGTGCTCCCATTTAGCCAATTATGAGAGTGAGGCAGCACCTGGGGGCTATAAAAGGTCAGGGAGAGACCTACCGAGGGAGAGTCCTGGTGAGCGTTGGTCAGGAGACTGGAGGAGTCTTGGGGAAAGTTGCAGAAAGATCTTTGCAGGCCCTTTCTGGGAAGAGGAAGGAATGAACTAGGAGACTGTATGTCTGGGACCAGGGAAAAGGCTGAAGGCAGAAGAGCAGTGAGAATGGTTTGCTGGCTGTTATCCCCAAGCCAGAGAACCAGGGATGGAGACAGCTGACGGCAGGGGAGCAGCAGAGGAATTTACCAACTGACATCTCAGGGCCAGAGAGCTTAGCCCAGAGTGAAAGGGTCAGGGAGAATGAAGGAAGGTGCACTGGCAAGGATATTCCCAGCAGAGAGGCTGTGGGGGGTTCCCATTGGGAAAAGCCTGGTTACATTCCAGTTGGAAGGGCTGTCCTGGTACAAGGACAGGGCTGGGTTATACTGGATAGCTAGGGCATGGTGAGGGACACCAGAGCTGTGCTGGAGAGCCAGGCAGTGGTGTAGTGCTAAACTGCAGCATCTCTGTCCCCAGGCTGCAGGGAATGGGGCACAGTGGTGTAGTGGAGCTGGAACGCTGTTCCAGTGTCTTTTAGCTCCATCACACTACTGGAGCCAGGGCCTGGAGAGGGACACTGGGGCTGGATGTTACCTATAGTGTTTGGATTATGCTGGGGGCAGTCTGGACTATTCTTGTGGGACTTTTGTTCTGATTTATGTGCATGGGATTCTGTAATAAATGAGCCCCGCAAGGGCTATATTTATACTTGGGAACACTCTGCGGACTATTTCTGGGGACTCTGAAGGAGGGGAATTGAGGCAGGCCTGCTTGTTATACTGCAGTCTGCCACAAGAGAGCACTCCAGGCGGGGGGCAGCCCTATGGCACTACATCGAGTACTAAATCAGATCTAACATTGTGCAGGCTAATACATGTTATAACATGATGGTATTTCCCAGTTTAGGCACAAACTTCAAGACTCCTACAACCCCTCTTTGGTTTCGGATGTATTAAGTGTTTACTCCATGCATTTCGCCAGGCTCAACAGAACTCCAGGCTACTAGCTCTCTGCTTGGTGAAAACCTCAGAGAGTACGTCTACACTGCGATAGAAGACCCCCAGCACAGCTGCAGCTGCCCTGGGTCAACTGACTCAGGTTCGTGGGGCTGATGCTGTGGGGCTTTACAAGTGCAGTGTAAACATTTGGGCTCGGGCTGGAGCCCTGGCTCTAGCACCCTCCCCCTTCATGAACATCTGCACTGCAATTTTATAGCCCTGCAGCCCGAGTCCTCTGAGCCCGAGTCAGCTGATCTGGGCCAGCTATGAGTCTTTTCAAGAATCATTAATAGACACCACAATTAGCTGTGGGTGGAGTAGAGACATACTGAGAATGCAGCTCTGCACAGACTTGTAAACTTGCGTTTTCGGACCTGGAATGTTTTAAGATCTGACACTCACTGAGTCATACAATCATTTAGACCTATTATCATCAGATTGGTAAAAAGGGAAATTCTTAAATTCTACTTCAACTCCCAGAGAAAGTTGTTGCTTGTATAACTCAACTCACTTCCCTTTGACTACATCTATACTTATCTCCGGGTCCGGCGGTAAGCAATCGATCGTCTGGGATCAATTTATCGCATCTTGTCTAGACGCGATAAATCAATCCCGGAAGTGCTCGCCGTCGATGCCGGTACTCCTGCTCCGCGAGAGGAGTATGCGGAGTCGATGGGGGAGCCTGCCTGCCGCGTGTGGACCCGCGGTAAGTTCGAACTAAGATACTTCGACTTCAGCTACGTGAATAACGTAGCTGAAGTTGCGTATCTTAGTTCGAAGTGGGGGGTTAGTATGGACCAGCCCTTTGTAACAGCAGCCTGACTGTGCACTGCAAAACTATACTGTATCATTAGGATATTTCAGGACAAACTTTTCTGCTCCAGTATTCATTGAAAAAGAGCTTTTAAAAATAGAGTGGTAGGGAGAGACTTTCAAAGGCAGAAAGGGGAGTCTGGCACACAACTGAAAGTCAATGGAAGTTGGGCAACTAACTTCCCCTTGTGCCTTTGAAACACTCCCCCGTAACGGAGTGTACTGCTACTCAGAAAAAGGGCAGATTTCTCCAGGTTGTAGCAGTCTATATCGTATGCCTTTCAAATGGTGTCTAAAGTCGATTCAACACTTTATAATGTCTTCCTGTTGATATTAAGTAATGAACCTTTATCTGAAATTTATCTCCTAGACTAGGGCTCTTTCTGGGGGCAGGGATTGTGTATTTATACAGTACAAAGCATAATGGGGTCCCATGCCTTGATTGGGGCCTCTACTAAAAATAATAATGAATAACTAAAACATTCACTTCAGATCATATTAATCACATTAAAGCAATTTTGGAGACGTGCTAAACACTTAGGGTATGATTCAGACTTTCCTCACTGACTTCAGGAGGCACTGGATTGTGCCCTCAGTAAACACCAGGAATTCCTATTGGGTCAAATCATGATCAGAGCTGAGCACCTGGTCTTAATTCAGGTTTTACTCAAGCAAAATTATAGCGGAAGTCAACAGGCCATATCCTGAGAAGTGCTGACCAGCTGCAACTCCTACTGAATTCAGCAGCTGCTCTGGTGCACACAGTTTGCCTGAGTAAGGATTGAGTAAAATTAAGACCCTCAGGGTTTATTTAATCTGATGAGTTGCAGGTACTCAGCACCTCTCAGGATTCGGTTCATTGAGCACTAGACATAAGCATCAGTTAAATCTTTACAAGGTTCACATTAATACAGGAAAATTGACTTTGCTAGTCCTGTCTTTGTCCTGCAGTTGTTTGATTTATATTGGGGGGAGGGGAGTGGAAAGTGGATAGACTGCTAGTGCATATTAGTTACCTGGAATATTTCAAAGTTTTACATTCCGCTTTCTGCTTACAGCCACCAACCAGTCTCCATAGCGTCCACACACAAAAACTTCAGTATATCATAAACAAGCTTTACTGGAATTAAGAACTTTGTCTTACTTACCATTTTTTACAAAGTCAGTAAATAACTATCTTTTTTGGTAGCTGTGCATATTTTTGATGTTATCTCATTGTGTAAAATCCTACTTTCTTCTACAGATCTTTGCTGTACTATTACATGGGTACTGGATTGTGTAAGGTTACATCAGGCTATTTGCAGAATGATGTAACATAATGAAAAGTGAGGGGTGAAATAGCTTCATCTCCCTAAGGCTATAAAAACACATCAGATACAGAGTAGAATTTGTTATTGTGCATTTCCTATAGGGTGACCAGATAGCAAGTGTGAAAAATCGGGATGGGGTGGGGGGTAATAGGCGCCTATATAAGACAAAGCCCCAAATATCAGGACTGCCCCTATAAAATCAGGACATCTGGTCACCCTAATTTCCTATCTCTACATCTCTGCTCTTTTATATAATACCTAACACTCAGTAAAAAGCTTTCCTTAGAATGCTACCTATGACATCAGGGCTTCTGTGTGACAGCCAGTTTAGTAATCTGCAGTCTCCCTGCTGCTTTATGCAGGCCGCTACTCGACAATTTCATGTCCCTCCAAAGACTATATTCATGGCCCAAGAGCAAAAAAACCAAAAAGGCCTATACATGAATAAAGCAGAAATCAGTACGTTTTCTTTACACTGAGTGAAACTCTTCCTGTGCAGAAGGCAGCTCAAGGTCTCTGTGCCTCTTACATTCATTTAAGACGTCAAAATAGTCCCAGCTATGCCCTGTTTTGAGGGATTTAAGTGGTGCATAGGCCTGGAGCTAGACCTCTGCATAAGAGTGAAGTTCACCCATATTGGTTATGTGGCTACATAGGAAAATACAGTTACTGACATTTTAGAATATGACTGAAATCATGACATGTTTTTTTCAGTTTTTAATCACATTAGCCCTTACTCAGCCAATCAGAGGGAGTTTGCTTGAGTAAGGATCAAGTAAAAAAATCTCAGTATTTGACCTTTTTTTTTTTTTATTGCTGCTGCTAGTAAGGTAAAATCTCCAAAATAACCCATTTCCCACAGTAACTCCATTAACTGAGGGGTATGTCTGCAAAGAAAAACTGAATCTCAGAGCCCAAATCTATTGACTCAGGCTCACAGGGCTCGGGGTTCAGGGCTAAAAATAGCAGCGTAGACATTCCTGCTCAGGCAGGGGCCCGGGCTATGAAACCTGGCAAGGGTGGAGAGTCTCGGAGCATTTGCTCCTGCCCAAGCGGGAATGTCTACACTGCTATTTTTAGCCTTGCAGCCTGAGTCCAGTGTGGCTGAGTCAATTGACCCAGGTTCTGAGACACAGTGCTGTTGGTTTTCTTTGCAGTGAGGATACAGCCTATGGCTCTTAAATTGATCTTGGGCCAAATTCCCCTCTCAGTTTCATTGACTCAATGGAGGTTGCTCTTGATTTACCCTGATACAGCAGAAGAAAAATTTGGGCCAAAAGTTCTAAATCTGACCTTAGAAAGCTGTTTATTTCTTAAGTCAGTGTGCCACTTTCTGCTCTGAGTTACACTTGAGCAACCCCACTGACTGCAGGGTGTCTTCTGCTGGCTTCTTTTGATTGGAGGTTGGGGGGGGGGGGAGGATTGCAAGGATGTATGTTTGGGGAAAAAGTGGAAAATGAGCAGTAACAATGCATGCATCCTGCCTCTAAGGGCTTGTCTAGACTAGGAAATTGAGTGGTGTGTTAATTAACTAGTTTTAACTAACATTTTAAAACACCACTAGCACCCAGTGTTGACAAAAATGGTCATGCTTAAAAACATGTTAATTGGTCACATACCTATCCCATAATCTGTAGGCTCTAGTTGGTGCTTCAACTGTCAGGTTCTACACCCCTGACACTAACCATATTCAGGTAGTGAAAATAAAGGGAATGCAAGAGGTTATTTTTAAATAGTTTAAACTTTAGTTAAAGAATGTTTGTTTATGCAACATAGCTGCTTCAGCAGAATACCTGGCAGCTGTCACCCTTATCACCATACTGCTTCAAGATGAGAGATTGCTTTTAAATGTTTCCTTTAAAAAAAAAATCAGGGTGAACCAACAGAATATTATCTGAAAAAAAAAAACTGTTCAGCTATATACGAAGCAGACAGCATATGCATAGGCAGACTCCATCAATTATAATACTAGCTGTGTCATTCTTTGAATGGTGGCCAGTAGTGTACTTTAAAAGTCCATTGGGACTAAATGTTTTATTTAAATGGATTTTCATTACTTACAATTAGTGCTGTGTGGCAAACGGATAATGCAATGTCACTTACTCAGGACCTTAACAATACCAAATTTAGTTCTGAGCAAAAACAGTTCAGATTTGCTTATTTTTGCGTAGGCTGCATACATTCCCTGCAGAATATTAAGTAAACCACAGGTCTGGGAGTCTGAACAAATGTTGAAGCCAGTTCTGGGGAAGAGTATCTTAAATAAAAGCTTCCTTGTGTTGGTATTGTCTGAAAGGTCTTTTGGGACAAACAAAACCCTTCATTCACTTCATTCCTAATCGATCTCAATGCCTCGGCCAAAATCTAACAAAAGCACACCCTTTTAACTTTCCATCCAGCTTCTTTATGTATACCAAAGACGTTTACTCTCTCTACTGAGAGCAATTAGCTTTCAGTCTGGATCAAAGCCTAGTCTTGCTGTCAGAGAAAACAGAAAGGAAAAAATTATAAGGAAAAGTGGGTCACAACTCCAACTTATAAGTTACAGGGCCCTACTCAGTGGGAGAAAGTGAAGGAAGCAGTTTTACAAAAATGCAGGTGTTCAAGCTGACGGGTCTTTTCTGGATTTACCCATCCATCATTCTTTGATACTCCCATAGTAAATCTCTGGAGGCTTTTCTAGTTAATCAGCTATCCCTGATCATTTCTGGTCCTGCTCCTTTTCCAATTGCACCAGAGACTAGTCCAATAAAAAAAAAAAAATCCTCTAACCCCCACCCCCCGCCAGCAATGAATGAGTACTGATTGCCAATGTGAGAAATCTAGTACTCACACTACTGCCTGCCCCCAAAGGTTCTCTCTTCCTCCACTTTTCTCTCCCAGCAGATAAGCAGGGAGAAACAACCAAGAACTGAATTAAACTATACAAAACTTCCAAGTGTTACCTTACAGGACATGGCCCATCTAATTCCAGCCAAAAGAAACTTTCCTACTTTGCTCCAAAGATAGATAGAAAATCTAATAGTGGATCAGTCAAGTTTGGCTATGCTGCCTAGCTGTTCCACTGGGAAATACATAGTGCTGTAAATTAAAGATTTTTTTTAAATGGATGCTGTGGTAAACCTGATGAATGAGACACCCCACCAATTCAGATTGTGACTCACCCAAGAATTTGATTCATTGTATCAGATAACAGAGCCAGCATAATTTATGGGGTTTATAGACACAGCATGCTTTGAAGGTTTGAATGCTACTTTAACTTAGTCATGAATGAATGGCTTAGCTGTGTTATTGTAAATATGTTGGGGGTGGCACGTAAGAGCTGTGGACATGTTGCACATTCTATGAAGGCCAGAAAAATACTGAGAGCGCTCGAGGAAGAAAACAACTTGCTGAAATGTCAGCTGAAGCAGCAAGTTCTAATTTCTTGGAGCTACCATGCAATAGAAAGAGAAATTCCATGGCACAGTTAAACATTTTTCTTTGCCCTGATCTCATGTTTCTACATCTTCTCAGCTATGTGTTTGTTGGTCTGGATCTGTGAGTGTAGGTGTTTTCTCCTTGCTAGGACAGTGATACTGTGCGCTGACAGCCAAAAGGTGTTCACACCCTAAGAACAATAATATAACAACTGATAACACTATCACTTCTTAGACAGATAGATGATTGTGGAATTAAGTCCCACTCTCTGCTCTGCACTCTGGTGTGGGCAATGGTGGCATTACAGTGCAGTATTCTGCTGAACTAAGAGAAGTGCCACCCTTTAGATAAGATGAGAAACCAAGGCCCCTTCTGCCCATCTCAGGTGGCTTTCCAGGGGAAGGTTAAAGATTCTGATAATCCTCCTTTTGGCGAAACAGGTGCAACTCCCATTGATTAGCAATTATTAAAAAAGAGTAGATGATTGTAACAGGGTGGGGCTCACCTCATGTGAGTGGACCCCTGGCGAGTGTGTGCATGCCTGCAATTTTTGTCAATTTCTCCACTCATGGTGCCCCTGGTTGGCCACTGCACTCATCAGGAGGGTCTTTGGTGACTCAGCCTTCCGTCCATGTCACATTCAGTCCATGTGCACAGCAAAACAAACCCCTTCTGGGGTATACCATCCAACTGGGCCTATTTCAGGGCCCTTGGTAATGTCATGCAGCCCTCCCTCAGCTCAGTCTTTAACAGTCCAACGGGGCCTATCATAGTACCCCTCAGTTGGGTGTGTCCTTTCTCTGTAGCCCTCCCCAGGCTCAGTCCTTCAACAGTACAACAAGACCCATCACGGTACCCCTCCATTGGCAATGTCTGTGTAGCCCTCCTCAGACTCTGGTCCTCAGTCTGACCAACAGGCCCTATCTCAGTACCCTAGTTCAGTGGCTCTCTACCTTTCCAGATTGCTGTACCCCTTTCAGGAGTCTGATTTGTCTTGCATAACCCCAAGTTTCAGCTCACTTAAAAACTACTTGCTTACAAAAATCAGACATAAAAATACAAAAGTGTCACAGCACACTGTTACTGAAAAATTGCTTCTTTTCTCATTTTTACTATATAATTATAAAAAATCAATTGGAATATAAATATAATACTTACATTTCAGTGTATAGAATATAGAGCACTATAAACAAGTCGTATGAAATTTTAGCTTGTATTGACTGCACTAGTGCTTTTTATGTAGCGTGTTGTAAAACTAGGCAAATATCTAGATGAGTTGATGTACCCCTTGGAAGATCTCTGCAGACCCCCTGGGGTACATGTACCCTTGGTTGAGAACCACTGCCCTAATTGGCCAGCTTACGTGTGAAGGTTCCTGTTCTGGGATGGAGCAGCGCCCCAGGCAGAGGTGCCGGCTTCCTCATTTCCCTGGGGGTGCTCGACCCTCACTTCACCCCAGGCCCTGCCCCCACTCCATCACTTCCCCCAACACCCGACCCAGGCATCTTCCTGCCCTCACTCTACCCCATCTCTTCCCGCCCCCATTCTGCTCCCTCCCCCGAGTGCACCTCGCCTTCGCTCCACCTCCTCCTCCCCAGCATGCTGCTGAACAGCTGATCATAGTGTGCAGGAGGCGTTGGGAGGAAGGGGGAGGAGCTGATTGGTGGGCCGCTGGGAGGCGCTGAGAGGGAGAGGGAGGAGCTGATAGGCAGGGCTGCTGGTAGATGCTAAGCACCCACTATTTTTTTCCCCATGAGTGCTCCAGCCCCAGAGCACCCATGGAGTTGGTGCCTATGGCCACAGGGCTTCCTCCCTGGAGACTCTTTGCATGCCCTTTAGTCCTGTGACCCCAGCTCTCTAGCTGGGTCAGTCTCATTTCAGCCCCCTTCTCAGGGGTAACAGTTCCACGTACAGTCCCTTCCCTAGGCCTGTCTAAACTTCCTTCTCTCAGGGTGCAGCCACTTCTCCACTGGCTTTTGGGGGAGACCCAAGCCCACCCAATACTCTAGGCCCCACCCCAGGGACCTTCTAAGTAGCAGCCACATGCCATGTCCCTCTGTGTTTCCTTGAACCACTTCCTCATGCCCTATATCTTCCTTGAGTCCCATCAGCCAGCCAGGAACACCTTCTTTGCTCCCCCAATCCCTGCCAGAAGACTGAATTCACACTGTTCCTGCAGCTCCTTTTATATGAGCATGCTGGACCCTGATTGGCTGCTTCCCGGCAGCCTCTTTCTGATTAGCTGCATCCCAAGCAGCTGCTCTAAGCTTCTCCTCTATTGCTCTTTTGGGGACAGGCTGTGGCAGGACTGACAGCCTTCCAGCAGGGGGTCTCCGGGTCTAATATACCCCATCAGAATGATAAACAGCAACATCCATCAATAAACCATTTTGTAATATGTACAGTTGGGTGTGAACTATTGAATAGTGAACAATAGCTGCTCCCTTTGTGTACATAGTTACTGCACCATGAGTATTTTAATGGACACTCTGTGTTTAACAATCAGCCCTAAATTTGTGTTGGTTTGTGAAATTGCATGTGCACATCCACCCTACCCCTCCATTCTAATGCCTTGGGCTATTCTTGTGAGTAGGCAGGCACTGAAATATCCAGAATGCTGTTAATTCTTTCACATTTCAATACCTGCTTGTTCATAACCTAGGGAGGTTGAGCAGCAGGATGAAGCAGTGTGTAAACACAAGCTCACAGTCATAATTATCCTACTGTCAAAGGGAATTTCAGTGGTACACATTTGCAGCCAGGTAGGCTAATATTTCAATGCTCACCCACCTGTAATGGGTACACATCACCAAGTACTACTTAGCATGGACTCATTTACTGTTAAACAGAAAAGCTGATGTATTTCACAGGATTAGGATGAGATCTACACAATAATTTTTCAAACAGGTGGGTTGTGCCGTTGTGAAGCGAATCTGCTGTGATATGATATAAAACAGCAGCAATTCAGCTATGACACAGAAGAAAATAATACTTTTTTTGAAGGTGATAATTTTCCTTTCAAAATTTTTTTTATTAAACAACCAAATGAGAAATGCCCTGAAAAGGCAGTTTAATGGAGATCAGAATTCAAGTCTGTTCAGCTTTTAAATTAGGTAATTACAACAATCTGAACAGAAGAAATCATTTTGTCCACTCTGTGATTCTTATGATCTATTATTACTTGAAATGGAACAAAACTGAAATACCCACAAACAAGAAGATACTCATGACTAATCAGACAATTCACAGACCTGACTATTAAAATGCAAAACTTCAGGTTTGTTATTTGCCACTCAAATTAATAACAAGAACACAGTTGTCTGAGAGCTGCTCTCAATGTATTGTCACCACGACTCGTCACCAGCACTACTGAATCACACAACTGTCAGGAGCAAGGGGAAACAGAGATGCTAAGAGAAGATCAGTCAGGATTTCCCTGCATTAGTTGGATGTATTTGTTAAACGAAATCT
This sequence comes from Trachemys scripta elegans, assembly GCF_013100865.1. NCBI lineage: Eukaryota > Metazoa > Chordata > Testudines > Emydidae > Trachemys > Trachemys scripta. The sequence continues at coordinate 223,017,199 of NC_048299.1, read as the reverse complement.
AGCAGTAAGCATAAAAGCATAGTGCAAAACGGAAACTAGAAGAAACTATCCTAAACTAAATCTCAAAACCAAATGGCCACTGACCTGAACTTTAAAACTAAGACCCAGCTCTGTAATAAAGTTAGAGAGAAACAGAATCATACATTTTTGGAGTGTGTTTCGCCTATGAGTCTTCCGCACCTGATATTTCCTCTGTTTTTGCTGCACTACTGAAATTCAGCCAAGTAGAGAGGAGCCTCAAAACAGGGTTTAATTGTCACTTAAGCAGTGCACAGGTCTACTGCATAGGGTGGAATATCACTTACAGTGAACTGATCCCTCTGGTCATTCAGCTCAGTCATTTGACATATATTATATATCTAGCCATCCATCTATCAGTCTTATTATAGATCTATATACAAGGATATTCAGATCCACAGGGCAGAGCTCAAGTCTGATATTTTGTTCTCCCTTTATGCATATTTCATGCTGATGCTATGTGCATGTATTCATATAGGGAGAGCAGACTAATGGAGCTGAGAGCTGCCTTGAGGATCTGACGGGATTTTTTTTTGCCTGTATTAGGGTTGCTGTTGGGGTCCATTAAAGTTCATTCTGGTGAAGAGAGCATGTTGGAATCAAGATATTATGTGGCACTGAGAGGAAGACTTTGCCTCTAGATGTTTTTTGCATAAGATCCAGTCCTCCAAAGCTAAACTCTCATGAGTAAGTCTTACTGACAATAGTAGTCCCATTGACTTCAAAAGAACTATTGAGGTGAGCAAGGCTTGCAGGGCTGAGTCTTGATATTATGGCGGAGGGTGGGGGGAGAAAATTATTTATGTCTTCAACAAAGGGATAAAATAATTCTAAAGGATCACTACACTGACATTTAGAAATGCCCCTTCACAGAGTACATAAATACAACTGAAAACCAAATGTATAGGAGCAGTAAGTCAGTGTGTGATCTCACATTTCTTTTAATAATCTGTTTTGTCCATGCTCTGTCTACATTGCATACTTAAAATACTTTTACATGACTAGCAATTAGCTAAAACGTAACCAATTACAGACCTCTCTGACATTTGATTTAATACTATGTCATGGGCAAATACATTGAGAATCCACAGCTGAAAGAAATAAAAGTATTCAGCAACAGGGGCAGATATAACTACAAGTATGTGAATACAGACAGAAATGTCCCTATGGTAATTCTAGTAGATAGCATAAGGTTATAACCAAGTAATGGAAAATTTTAAAACCCATGAAACAAGAATAACATAGGTCATTCAATTAGCATTTCTCTCCCCAAACAGCTCAATCTTTATTATAGGTTATATCCTCACAGAATTACAGCACTGTAGATACTGACTGCAAAGGGAAATGAAATCGAGTACGGTTTGTGGATGATTTAACTTGAATTTCCTTTTCAGCTAGACACATGTGGCTTAGTCCCTTTGAACTATGGTATTTCTTTAGACTCTTGGCTCTATGACGTGTTGCTAGTAAGTAACTCATTTGGACTACAAAATATTGCACACTCTACCTCATCTTAGACAAAATAACTAGAGCAACCAGAGACCCAGACAGACGCTGATCCTAAAGTAACAGAGGATCCTGTGGCACCTTTAAGATTAACAGAAGTATTGGGAGCATAAGCTTTCGTGGGTAAGAACCTCACTTCTTGCATCTGAAGAAGTGAGGTTCTTACCCACGAAAGCTTATGCTCCCAATACTTCTGTTAGTCTTAAAGGTGCCACAGGATCCTCTGTTGCTTTTTACAGATTCAAACTAACACGGCTACCCCTCTGATACTTGATCCTAAAGTGCATGGATTGGACCAGCTATCAGATATCTGCATGAGTAAATCAAAGGAGAGAATTTAGACCCCAAAAGTCAAGCTTCTTTGCCTAAAGTTAGGTAGCTAGATCCATATTTAGTAACATAAATAAGTAGCTTGATGTTTAGAAGTACTTAGTACTTACTTCAGTGGAAGCAGCAGATATACAGCACCTCTGAAAATAAGTAGCACTTAAATAGGTGCTTAAACGGCGATTTAGATGTCTAACTTTAGACACCCACCTTTAAAAATGTTTGGCCTTAGGCTTTACTAATAAGCCTGTTCCCCTGGTATTTGGATCAAGTTTTTAGTTTGGCAAATGAGATATATAGGGCTCCGTCACAAAATTTGGATCCGAGTGCAGACTTTTGAATACAGTACTCCAATGTCAGAGGTGTTTGTATTCAGTTTTTTTTCTTTCTACCCATCTCCAGGGCCAAATCCTGGGGATCTTAATTAGGGCCTAATCCAGCAAAGCATTTAATTAAGTACTTTGGGCTTATGCTTAACTTTGGGCACATGAGCATTCCCACTGAAGGCACCGTAGTTAATGGAACTTTTTAAGTGTTTCACTGGACCAGGGACTAAGAGCTTGTCTATACAAGGAAATTGATTGGAATAGTTATTGTGGAAAAACTGTGTGTGTGGACTCTTCCAGTATAAGTGTCTATATAGGCAGTTATTCCAGAAAAGCTATAGCACTTTAAATTTATACCTTATCTTACTTCAGAATTGCTTCCCTATATAGACAAGCCCTCAGTTTTTATTCAAACTCAAGAATGGGACGGCTAAAGTATGGAGACCTGCATTTTATGATCTGACTAGTAAACCTTATTTATTAAGGACCCAAGACCGTAAACACAACACAGCAATACCCATCTTTGCCTATATGATATACTGACAAAACAGAAAAATCTACTTTGGTGTATCATTTAAAAATACAAAGATGCCAGCTTTTTAACTGTTTAAAGAACACATGATCTTTACTGCATTAATAAGCACTGTAAAATGTTTTATTGTGCATGTATGACAAACATGAGCAATGGTGAATTATCACTTGGTTTTTGCATACTGAAATTCCAGCACTGTGAGAGAAGTGCAGATATTGATACACAAAACAGGCTGTTATTTGTACTTTATCTGTATAATTTATGCTAAAAGATGCACTGGTGTGGTAGTAATTTGAATAGAATCTGACACTATGAGTCTCTCAATTAAATGTACAGAACACAGTTTAATTTTCATTTATTTCTGTTTGTTTCTGAAATTTAAATATACTATTACAATAATACATAAAGCGTATTTGTGCTCATGGGAAATTAAGCATGAGAATAACATTATGCTCTTTTTCTTATGGTTTATTTTCTTCAAAATACCTTTTGAAATTAAAAATAATTGAATGCAGAAAGCTATCAGCATTTCCAGCATTTGAGGTCTCAGGGCACATGGTCTCTCGTGGCTACTTGACTATTTATTTAATCATGCCATAAGAAGTGGGTAAAGGATAGGGACATGTTGGTCTCTAAGGTCATTTGCATAAAAACTATTTTATCATCCATATGTAATTACTTGGTTATTTATGTATCAGAGGGGTAGCCGTGTTAGTCTGGATCTGTAAAAGCAGCAAAGAGTCCTGTGGCACCTTATAGACTAACAGACGAATTGGAGCATGAGCTTTTGTGGGTGAATACCCACTTCGTCGAATGCATCCGACGAAGTGGGTATTCACCCACGAAAGCTCATGCTCATGCTCTGTTAGTCTATAAGGTGCCACAGGACTCTTTGCTGCTTTTGGTGATTTATGCATCTATTCTTTATTTTTCATATGGGAGATCGGGTTGCTGCTCTTTGGACCACACTATGTTGGTGACCATTGCAACTGAAATACAGAAATTATTCTAAACTAATTATAATACAAATAAATCAATCCAGATATCATTTGTGGCCTACAGGAAGTTGTGTAATTTACCACTTTCAGTCTATTTTAATAGGGTATGTCTATTCAAAGATGCATGTCTCTTTCTCAGGTGCAGTAGTCCGGATTGTGGCAAACTATCCTTAGGAATTAGTAAAAAATGTTACCGGTCTTGGAGGCGATCCCTTTCTTCCAGCAGATACACAGGAAGATGGCCATTACTTACGCATCAAGAAAATCCTTCCAGATGCCGGAAGGGTTGTGGTAAGTAGCAATGAGAGTTAGGGAGGGCTGTAGGAGATTCAGTTATTAGAAATAAAGGTAGCTGGGCTTGAGAAGAGACATTGTGAAATGATTAAATATCAATGGAATATGGCAAAAACCCGATGGATAGAAATCGGAAAGGACAGATTAAGTTGATGAAGGTCTGGACAAAGTCAATGAGTTACATTAACTCCATTGGAATTATACAATATATTTATCAATAATTTGAGGAGGACATAGTGGCAGGGATGAAATAGACCCTTTCAGTACTCTGTATACAAGGGCATGTGGAGTAGAAGAAAAACTACCCAACATCACCCACTGTAATCATTTATTCATGAAGGAGTAAAGGATTAGCAACTCAAGGGCTAATCCATTCATTCCAGTCTGATGTAGAAGTTGTATCAACAATACCTTATGGCTAAATGGTATCAAAGGTGGCTGCTAGATTTAATATCACCTGGGCCACGTGGCTTATTCAGCTCTAAGAGGAGATCATCAACAGTGCTACTAAATCTGTTCGTTTTCCATATCCAGGTCTGAAATTAAGCTAACCAGAGTCAAGGATATTATTTAGATATTATCAGAGTTGCTTTGTTGTAATCTTCTCAGTAATCACTCCTAAATATGGGAGATTAAATCTTTGTCAGTAGCTCGCAAGATTATCAGTGTTGAATGACAGTTTATTGAACAGGATTTAATTAGTGCCCTGTTGAGCACACCTGGCAACTTACTCTCACAGAGGGCCCAATGTTTCCTTGCTGGTCTGAACCAGACAAAACAGACATGAACCAGATATGTGATGTGGCCCAACACAATTCAGCACTGCATCAAGATATACTGGCTGAAACTGAAACCTAGAAGATGCTGCAGTTGACCCCTGAGTGTATTGCTCTGAAATCTCAATAGCTGATTGCTCAGCCCAGATTGCTGGACGGAGGCAAGCCACAAAAGGTCTGCTGTTCAAGTTTCACAGAGCCTGTGATGGAGGCATAGAACACTTTCTGTACCTTTAACAGCAGATAAGAGAATAAGGCTTCAAAAATTTCAGTTGCTCAAGCTCTGCCAAGACGTCCACCACCAATGTTATAGTCACCTTCTATTTTGCTTTATTTGTTGCAAATCATGTGTAAGCCATGGTGCCCCCAGAGTGAAGGCCAGGCAAGAAGGCATTTGGGGTTACTGCAATAGTGGTTGCAAAGAGCATGTATTGCAAAATTCCACCTGGCGTTTGATACTGTGGTCTGTCAGCAACCAGTATATCCAGTAGTTCACTAGAGCTCTCTGGAAATTTTCATTCTCCTGGCATAAAATTTTGCATCCGAAGAAGTGAGGTTTTTACTCACGAAAGCTTATGCCCAAATAAGTCTGTTAGTCTTTACGGTGCCACCAGACTCCTTGTTGTTTTTGTAGATACAGACTAACACGGCTACCCCCTGATACTTGGAAATTTTCAGGTTCTATTAACAATCCCATCAAAAGAAGGCCCTCAGCCAAACAGGATAGAAATATTTCAGCCTCAGGTAGGAATGATTTTGCTCCGTGTTATTTTCAGAACCAGATTAATTCCCAGCTTCTCCTGGCATAAACTCAGGCACAGAACAACAGAAGCAAAATGTTGACTTAGGGTAGGTCTATATTTACCTCTGGGTCCGGTGGTAAGCAATCGATCTTCTGGGATCGATCCCGGAAGTGCTCGCCATCGACGCCGGTACTCCTGCTCCGCGAGAGGAGTAACCAGAGTCGACAGGGGAGCCTGCTTGCCACGTCTGGACCCGCAGTAAGTTCGAACTAAGGTATTTCGACTTCACCTACGTTATTCACGTAGCTGAAGTTGCGTATCTTAGTTCGAAGTGGGGGGTTAGTGTGGACCAGGCCTGGGAGGGAGGCAACAAAGGAGAAAAGTAGCGGCAACCTTCCGTCTGCTGAAGATCTAAGTGGACCTGCAGGCAGGCAGGCAGAATACCCCAGAAACAGACAGTGTTGGCAGGGGAAGGGGACATAGACCCCATAGCAAGGAAATGAGCAGTTTCAGTGAATTCCTGTTGCCCTCCCACACTGAAAACCCAGAGAGATGTTGGGGTGGAATCCCCCAGGGGAATAATAGCCCAGTCCACTGCAGAGGGTACACATTACACTTACTGTGTTGGCAGGGCTGAATCTGGCTCATATGTTATTCTAAAGGAAGATCAATTTTCTTCCTTAACTACTATGAGAAATGACACTACTCAAAAAACTATTCAGTCCAAAGTCTTAGTACCTTTTCCAGAACAGACCAGTGCCCAGTGCTGTAAAATGTACGACTTGATATTTTATTATGAATCTGTTCTCACCAATAGTGTTCTTATCGTTGGTGACAACAGGAGTTACACGCATGCACAGAGGGAGGAAACTGACCCAAAAGTATTCAGCCTCAGGGACCTCAAAAACTAAACCAAAACAACCCTCCAAACTCCTAGGACAAAGTGAGAAAGATCTATGACAAAATGGTCTATGACCTTACGAATGACAATTGTTTCTTTCACATAATAAATAGTTTGCTGTCATGAGAGGTAAGGAGCAGAATTTTAAATCTATATGTAGAGTCTTTCATCTGCATTGTAGCTCCTAAAGAAACCCTTTCTCATACAAAGTGATACCTTTAAGACTGTAACAAAACTCACTACTCATTGGGTAAGTTTGCATGACTATGTTATATAAAGATCACAAAAATAGTGGTAGTTTGTTGTTATTATTGATTTATAGTTTCAAATAGCTACTGAAATGCCTAAAAACAACTGAAATATGAGCCCATGAATTTGATGCAGGGTTTCCCTCACTTTTTAATCAAGGATATTTAATTTTTAACCATGCGGGATTAAACTCTAGGATGGCATTTTGGGAGTGTGAGGAGAAAAAGCTTTAGGCAGCAGGTATTATAAGCTAGCATGGTTCTTTTTAGATGGCAGAAAGAGAAAAAATCCTTTATAGACCACCTAGAAACATTACCAGAGAAACTACTTGTGCTGTTAGTTAATGGTAAAACAAAACATTTCCTACCCATTAAAGTAAAAATCATGTATTGAATCTGACTCCAGAGACGATGCAGTATGATAAGAAAAGCCAAAACTGATATGCAGAATGCTAACTCCTGTGAGGAAATAAGAAGAATGCTTCACTAATGTTGTCATAGTAAACTGGGCTGGTCAACACCAGGTTTGGTGAAGAGATTCAGTTTTCAGAACATTTTTTTCAGTTATTCTTTTACATGTCATTATTTAACTTAAGAGATTGATGAAAACAGGGACATGATGAATATACCCAGTCTCTATTTGGTTTATCAATGACTCTAGAAACTATGCCAGATTGGTCTTTGTTAAAATCATAGGCAGGAAACAAACTAAAGTTTGCCTACTTAACATGATCACTGCCACATGGCAGAGGCCATTTTACATATGACCTTGCCATTTCTCCTTGTCCAAGCACCGCTTCACCACTCTTCCATTAAAAACACATTCCCACCAACCCTTCTGACCTACAAAACCATGACTACCCACCTTCCTTTGTGAATCTCACCCATAATTCCTCCCAGCCCCAGAACCACACCCTCATTATTTGCTCACCTGCTACCCCTCCAGCAGTGTACATACACATCATACTTATTTCCAACAAATATTGAAGCATGGTAACCAGTGCACAATGATTCACAACCATCAGGAATTGTCCCAACTCTAAAAAAATATTCTTTCCCCCTTGTTTACTCTTGTATTTCTACTTTCCCTAATTGCTTCAGTTTGCTTCCTTGGTTTGCTTGAAAGCCACTGCAGTAGGGTTTCCAAAAAGTAAAAGTCACATCAAACATTTATTTCTGCTATTTTACTGCTCCTGATAATAAGGGCCGGAAACTACAGTCCTTACACAGGCAAATCTCCCACTAAGATAAGTAAATGGGCATTTTACCTGAGTGTGGCGTGCAGGATGCGGCCCTAATTCTTTGTAACAGTTCTGTTGAAACAACAGCAACAAGAAGTTTCATTTTGAATAGTACCTGCTTTTGACATCTTGTCTAGAACACACTTAAGACGACATTGTCATGGTAGGTTTCATAATTAAAAAAAATATTTTTACTCTACTCTTGTTCATAAATAAAGTCCCGGCCTGGAAGGATTAACACTGAAAACTGTAGGCCAATTTTAGCCTTCATTATGACTTACATCAATGAAAATCTTTCCACTGAATTCAGTGGTTATTGGAGAGGGCCCTCAGTCATTAGAGCTTTGTCCTCATATGTCATATCTGAATTTACTCTTGTTTCTTTATCTTTCCCTCCCCCCGCCACACACTGGTTTATTGTTGTAGGGTTGCTCATGAGTGCCAAACTGCTGACACTGATTTTTTTATTTATTTATTTTTTTTTTTTAAGAAAAAACATAGCATTGAAGTATTTGCTACATACATGCTCAGGCACACACGTACACAGCACACACAAGCATGCACACAAGTAATTTTCAAAAACAGGAGGTCTACAATCTTCAAAAACCTACATCTCTTGAGTTTGGCACCCAGAAATGGAGCCATTCCAAATTAGTGGATACTTTTTAAATTTAGGCCTTAACCAATTTACACACACAAATGCAGGCGCATGTGTGTTGTGCACATTTTTCACATGTTCCTCAGCTCCACTCCATGAATCTCTGGCCCATTAAGAATTACATGGACTTTTCAAACAAACAGAGAGGAAAAAGTCAAATTTGGGGTCTGCCAAACTCTGACAGTGTCCTTTTAAGAAGAAAAATAAAAAACACATGACATCCCATTATTACATCAATACCAATGTCATAATAGTGATAGTCTAATACAGGGCTAGCATTTCTGATGCTCATACTGATCTTTGATCATATTGCAAACACTCTTGAAAGAAAACTTTTGGAACAGTTATTTACAATGCAAAATTAACTTAAATCACACCATGCTTTTAGAATTGCCGTCAGACAAACAAAAGAACCTTGACGCTTGCATAGCCCAGTGTGCATAGAGAAAAGGCTAACCAAGAGCAACCGTACATTCCAGATGTGTGACAGATACGGCAGTAAAACTACAGTAGGTAAGTCTCAAGCAACAGCTGCCTATGCAATGGTTGTAAATTGCATGTGACATATAGATTCAGATTTTCAACATTGCATAAAGGTAACTGTGTGGATTTGTTTGCCACTAATGTGTAAATACCTGATGTGTGCAGACATGGCCAATTAGACATGTGTCTGATATCTAACTGACCACATGCATGAGCGCCTCAGGTATTTACTTCCACATATTGGGTGCACTGGCACATAAGTTAGGCACAAGAAAATATATGCACACCCCTGTGGATTCCTAAGTTTGAGAGTCTGGCCCACAATACATTTTTAATCAAATGTATTAATTCATGGACTTTATTGAAATCACACTGAGTTGTGTTTCCATATTTCTGAGATAATGGTTTGCCTCTGCATTTTTTTTAAAACAAAATTTCCTTCAATATTATATCCCATTTGGACCCCAGCTGCATGCAAATACACTTTGAGATATCATTAACACTAACCTGGGAAGTAGCTGCAGTTGTGCTAATTTCCTTACCACTCCCAGGTGCACACTCATTGCCTGTTGCTGCTTCTGTAGTTTCTGCCTTCTTTACATTCATTTCCAGAGAAACGGACGGCCCTACTTGGCCCAACCCATCACTCAGTTGGGTCAAACTTGGGCCGCTTGCTTGCCGTGATTTGGCCTTATACCAACTAGGGTAAAACAAGGGATCGATGGTTTCTGCTGTTGATGGCATTTGTGTTTCAGACTCCGCAGTCTGTCGAGCACCACTTGGCACAACCTCACCCTTCATCAGGATAGATAAAGTAAAAACAAAAAAACACACAAGCAGAGTGCACTATGTTACCTTCCTGTGTTCAGCCCGTATTTCTCTGCATGCCATGTTTGTTTTTATCTCACTGCAAAGAATTTATTGTTTGAGGTCCAAAAGAATTATAACTGAAATACAGAGCAAAAGTGTCTAGCATTTGGATGTATGGAAAATACAAACACTGGGTCAAATCCTGCAGCCCCACTCAGCAAAACTTCCCATTAGCTTCAAAGGGAACTTTGGTTGAGAAAAGACTGAAGGAGATGTTCCTTTCATTAATTTCATTACACACTTTGGGCCTGATTCTCTTCTGAAGTATAAATCAGGAATAACTCCACCGAAGTCAGTGAATTCACATGATAGTAAAAAATGGTCTGAGAGGAGAATGAGGTCCTTTATTTTAGAGATATTGCCTAAAAACTACCTAGTGTACAGAAATGTCTAAGTGCCAATCTGGAGGTTCTTACTCAGTTACCTGAGTTCATACTCAAGTGAGCTCCCATCTCTGTGTAATCACTGAGCTAAACTATACTACACAATGCGTAAGAACTTCCAGTACTGGCCTCACACATTGAAGATGACATATGTGGGGTCTTACCCACTGCCTACTGAAGTCAATTGGAGTCTTTTAAATCATTTCCTTGGGTTTGGGATTGGGACAATAATTTATTTTTAAAAATAAATATACAGAATTGTATCACTCAACATTGATTCTGTTGACATGAGCAGGTAGAATAAACAGACTATAATGACAATAGAGATAAATGCTTGCCCACCACACAACTGTTTATATATAATAGTTGACTTATCGATGACTGGAGCAGCTGACAGAACTGCACCCTCTCTATCAATGTCAAGTCTTTCCAGACTAGCCAACTGCAGGTTTTGACCACATGGTACCATTAGTACAGATGACTAGATATTACAACATTTTTACTTTGCTTTCCCTAGGCCAACAGGAAAAAGCTAAACTGCAAGCATCCTGCACACTGCATCCCCCACATGCCAGTCTGACCAACTCATAATGGCTTTTTAAAATTACTAATGGGCTAGACCAGCATATCTCTATATTCTTTTTCACTCAGGAGGTGTCGGACTTCACAAAATTATGAGGCAGTTCAGTTTCTAATTAGGCCTGGTCTACATATGAAGTTAAATTAGTGCAACTCTGCATGTGAACACTCTTAAATCAGTTTAAATTTGCTTATTTAGATTTAGATTAAGTTGGTAAAGAATCAAGTTAAATAGATATATGCCATTTCTAAACTGATTTAAGAATATCCACAGAGAACAGGCACAAACCCGTGTAAGCCCTCAAATAGATCAAAGAAGGCATACATCTAGATAATTTATTCCCCCTCCCACCCTGGTTCTGTTAAATCAGAACTTTGCCATAAACACGGACTCTTTATTTGCTTCCTTGTTTGTGCACCACTGTCAATGACCTCAGCATGGTGCTGGAGTCAGGACTTAACTGGAGTTGCAGAAGAGATTAAGTTGTCCTGCTTGGTAAGTTAATTGCCGATATTGATAGCTGAAGGATATTAGCAGGTATTGTTTTGGTGTAGATCTCACAAAGTATCAGTCATTGGTGTTTCCCAAAAAGGGAAAAAGATTACTAAGCAAGAGACTTAGACCGAGCTGGATGAGCGACCGGCTGAAAGGGGCGATTAGGAAAAAACAGAAAGCGTACAAAGAGTGGAAGAGGGGAGGGATCAGTAAGGAAACTTACCTTAGCGAAGTCAGAGAATGTAGAGATAGAGTGAGAAAGGCCAAAGGCCGGGAAGAGTTGGACTTAGCGAGGGGAATTAAAAGTAATAGTAAGAGGTTTTACAGCCATATAAATAGGAAGAAAGCAAAGAAAGAAGAAGTGGGACCGCTGAAGACTATAGCCGGAGAGGAGATTAAAGATAATCTAGGCATGGCGCAATATCTCAATGAATATTTTGCATCGGTGTTTAATGAGGCCAATGAAGGTATTAGGGATACTAGCACCGTTACAGAGGGGCATACGGGATGGGGGATTACCGCATCCGAGGTAGAAACAAAACTAGAACGCCTTAATGGGACTAAGTCGGGTGGACCAGACGATCTTCATCCGAGAATATTGAAGGAATTGGCGCGGGAAATAGCAGGCCCATTAGCGACTATATTTAATGAATCTGTAAACTCGGGGGTAGTCCCGTTAGACTGGAGAATAGCCAATGTGGTTCCTATTTTCAAGAAAGGGAAAAAAAGTGACCCGGGTAACTATAGGCCTGTTAGTTTAACATCAGTAGTGTGCAAGGTGCTGGAGAAGATTCTGAAAGAGAAACTAGTTGAGGACCTTGAGGTTAATGGCAAATGCGATAAATTACAGCATGGTTTTACGAAGGGCAGATCGTGCCAAACGAATCTGATCTCCTTCTTTGAGAAAGTAACGGACTTATTAGATAAGGGAAATGCGGTGGACCTAATTTACCTGGATTTCAGTAAAGCGTTTGATACAGTACCCCATGAGGAACTATTGGTTAAAATGAAAAACATGGGGATCGATATGAAAATCCAGAGGTGGATAGGGAATTGGTTAATGGGGAGAATGCAGCGGGTCGTATTAAAGGGTGAATTGTCGGGTTGGAGGGAGGTTACTAGTGGAGTGCCTCAAGGTTCGGTTTTGGGACCCATCTTATTTAATCTATTTATAACTGACCTCGGGACAGATTGCAAGAGTGGGCTGATAAAGTTTGCGGATGATACGAAGGTGGGAGGAGTTGCAAACTCGGAGGAGGATAGGGATACTCTGCAGGGAGACTTGAATGAGCTTGTGAATTGGAGTATTAGAAATAGGATGAAATTTAATAGTAAAAAGTGTAAGGTTATGCACTTGGGGACGAATAATAACAATTTTAGTTACAAGATGGGGACGCATTGGTTAGAAGTAACGGAAGAGGAGAAGGACCTAGGGGTCCTTGTGGACCGCAGGATGACTATGAGTCGGCAATGTGACGTGGCGGTGAAAAAAGCCAATGCGGTCTTGGGATGTATTAGGCGAGGTATATCTAGTAGAGATAGGGAGGTCCTGCTTCCGTTGTATAAGGCACTGGTGAGACCTCATTTGGAGTACTGTGTGCAGTTCTGGTCTCCAATGTTTAAAAAAGATGAACTCAAACTGGAACGGGTGCAGAGAAGGGCGACTAAGATGATCAGAGGAATGGAAAACCTGTCGTATGAAAAGAGATTAGAGGAGCTTGGGTTGTTTAGTCTGACAAAGCGAAGGCTGAGGGGGGATATGATTGCTATCTTTAAATATATCAGAGGGGTTAATACAAGGGAGGGAGAGGAATTATTCCAGTTTAGTACTAATGTGGACACGAGAACGAATGGATACAAACTGGCCGGGGGGAAGTTTAGGCTAGAAATTAGACGAAGGTTTCTGACCATCAGAGGGGTGAAATATTGGAACGGCCTTCCGAGGGAAACGGTGGGGGCGACGGACCTGTCTGGTTTTAAGATTAAGTTGGATAAGTTTATGGAGGGAATGGTTTAATGATAAAACATAGTAGTCAAGGAAAACCAAGCAATGGTACATGAACAACATAATGGCCAACAAGGGTCAGGCTAGAGACTCTTGCCTATATGCTCGGGGTATTACTGATCGCCATATTTGGGGTCGGGAAGGAATTTTCCTCCAGGGTAGATTGGCCGAGCCTCTGGAGGTTTTTCGCCTTCCTCCGCAGCATGGGGCAGGGATCACTAGCAGGAGAGTCTCAGCCGATTGAAGTCACTAAAACACAGGACTGGGGACTTCAACGGTAGAGTACAGGGAAGGGTCTTGCGGCCTGCGGCATGCAGGGGGTCAGACCAGATGATCATAATGGTCCCTTCTGACCTTAATGTCTATGAGTCTATGAGTCTATGAGAATTGTATTCCAGGAGAGAAAGTACAAAGATCGCAAACATATCCTAAATACATGGCTTCAAATATAAAGATATTTCAAATCCAGAACGTGTTTGGGCTGCCATTTCATAACAAACAGACTTACTTCTCTGCATCTAACACTATGAGACGTGAACTTCTAAATGATATCCCCAGTGACAAGACCACCAAAGGAAGGTAAATGTCATTCATAGGAACAAAAGTTTAGAGAGGTCAGGTAATATGGCTTATGAATTCTTCAGAAGGCATGCTAAATGTGAAGTTCTCTTGGTATACATGTTTTTACTTCTCATCTCAGTTATAACTGTTAGTTTCTACTAAGCAAAAGAACAAACAACAAAACCGAGCGTCGAGTTGTCAGTCCTTAAGGGTTTTGCTCCAAAATGAAATCTTAGTAACCAAATGTTCCTTGATTTACATAAGAAAACACTGTTTGTTTTTTTAAACCAATGAACTCACACACATACACAGCTTGAATATAAGCAATGGCAGTAAAATCTTTGCTTTCTTCCTTGAATGGGCTATATTTTTGACATGTTTCTGACATATGTTTCAGCATCTATCGGGTCAGATTAGATCATTCATAGTGCTCTAGAATGGAGGAAACATTCAGCATAGCTGATAGGCCGGAGAATAGTTGGATGCAATTACCTGACTAACTGAGGCAGCTGGTGGTAATGATGGGGCTGATTCAGTCTGAGGGCCTCCTGTTGTGCTCTTGGGTTCTGAGTCTAGCTGAGATACTTTCTCAGCTACCTCTTCCTCCTCACCAGATGACTCTGTGCGGACTTCATCAAACTCTTCACCTTCCATCACTTCATCTTCCTCATCACCCTCCTCCTCTAATAAACATTCATGTAAGCACAGCACTAGGTTAAAACAACAATACATGGGGTACGCTCTTTATACAACACAGAGATTTAGAAATATGAAGTTACTATGGTAACTATACAGTAGGTCTATTGATAGCTAAAGGGACCCACAGTGACGGTTTTCTCAAGGGACAGTACAGCTTTAATTTCAGCTGACGCTCATAGGGCCAAGACTGGAATCTGCCCTGGATGCATGCGAAAGGAAGGAAGATGATGCAAGAGAGAGACAGAGACCAAAGAGGAGCCGTCTCCCCACATGTTGCATCTCTGTGCACAGGCCTTCAGCACAAGGACTGGGCAAGCCGGCCAGTGCCACCAACAGTGTAGGCTCCCCACAGGTGCTGGGGACAGGAACACACACTGTATTCTGCCACAGGGTGTTGTAGCAGTTACATTCCCCCTGCCTGAGGTAAAAAAGTAGTGCTGGCAATTAATCGCAGTTAACTCACGCAATTAACTCAAAACAATTAATTGTGATTAAAAAAATTAATTGTGATTAATCACATTTTTAATCACATTGTTAAACAGCAGAATACCAATTGAAATTTATTAAATATTTTGGGATGTTTTTCTACATTTTCAAATATATTGATTTCAATTACAACATAGAATACAAAGTGTACAGTGCTCACTTTATATTATTGATTACAAATATTTGCACTGTAAAATGATAAACAAAAGAAACAGTATTTTTCAGTTCACCTCATACAAGTACTGTAGTGCAATCTGTTTATCGTAAAAGTGCAACTTACAAATGTAGATTTTTTTTGTTCCATAACTGCACTCAAAAACAAAACAATGTAAAACTTCAGAGCCTACAAGTCCACTCAGTCCTACTTCTCATTCAGCCAATTGCTAAGACAAACAGGTTTGTTTACATTTACGGGAGATAATGCTGCCCACTTCTTATTTACAATGTCAGCAGAAAGTGAGAACAGGCGTTTGCATGGGACCTTTGTAGCCGGCATTTCAAGGTATTTACGTGCCAGATATGCTAAACATTCGTATGTCCCTTCATGCTTCGGCCATCATTCCAGAGAACATGCTTTCATGCATCTGACGTTCGTTAAAAATAATGCATTAATTAGATTTGTAACTGAACTCCTTGGGGGAGAAATGTATGTGTCCTGCTCTGTTTTACCTGCATTTTGCCATATATTTCATGTTATAGCAGTCTCGGATGATGACCCAGCACATGTTCATTTTAAGAATACTTTCACTGCAGATCTGACAAAACACAAAGAAGATTGTGGGATTGAGAGATTTCTAAAGCACAGCACTCAACCCAAAGTTTAAGAATCTGAAGTGCATTCCAAAATCTGAGGGATGAGTTGTGGAGCATGCTTTCAGGAGTCTTAAAAGAGCAACTGTCCTCTGGAATAGTGGTTGAAGCATGAAGGGACATATGAATCTTTATCGCATCTTGCACATAAATATCTTGCGATGCCGGCTACAACAATGCCATGAGAATACCTGTTCACACTTTCAGGTGACATTGTGAACAAGAAGTGGGCAGCATTATCTCCTGCAAATGGTTGAGCGATTTAGCTGAAGAAGAAAGAGGACTGAGTGGACTTGTAGGCTCTAAAGTTTTACACTGTTTTATTTTTGAATGCAGTTATTTTTTGTACATAATTCTACATTTGTAAGCTCAACTTTCATAATAAAGAGATTGCACTACAGTACTTGCATTACGTGAATTGAAAAATGCTATTTCTTTTGTTTTTTACAGTGCAAATATTTGTAATAAAAAATAAATATAAAGTGAACACTGTATACTTTGTATTCTGTGTTATAATTGAAATCAATATATTTGAAAATGTAGAAAACATCCAAAAATATTTAAATAAATGGCATTCTATTATTGTTTAACTGCGTAATTAATCGCAATTAATTTTTTTTAATCGCTTGACAGCCCTAGTAAATAGCCTCCAGAAGCTCCCCTAGGGCATAGAGTTGCCAACTTTGTATTTGCAGAAAATCAAACACTCTTGCCCCACCCCCTTCCCTGTCCCTTCCCCAAGGCCATGCCCCTGCCCCGTCCCTTCTCCGAGGCCCCACCCCTGCTCACTCCATTCCCCCTCCATCTGTCACTTGGTCTGCCCCACCATTGTTCACTCGCTCATTTTCACCAGTCTGGAGCAGAGGGTTGCGGTGCAGAAGGGGGTGAGGGCTCCAGCTGGGGGTGTTGGTTCTGGGGTGGGACCGGGGATGAGGGGTTCAGCATGTGGGCTCTGGGCTGGGGCCAAGGATTTCAGAGTGTGGGAGCGGGCTCCGGGCTGGGGCAGGGGGTTGGAGTGTGGGATAAGGTATAGGTTCTGGGCTGGAGGGTGCGAGCTCTGGAGTGGGGCCAGAAATGAGAGGTTAGGGTGTGGGAGGGGACTCTGGGCTGGGGTGGGGGACTGGGGTTTGGGAGGGGGTTCGGGCTCCTGATAGGGGTGTGGGCTCTGGTATGGGGCCAGGGATGAGGTGTTTGGACTGCAGGAGGGGGCTCTGGACCGGGGATGAGGGGTTTGGAGTGCGGGAAGGGGCTCTGGGATGGGGCAGGGGTTTGGGGTGTTGGAGGAGATGTGTGGTGCAGGCTCCAGGAGGGAGTTTGGGTGTGGGAGGGGACTCAGGGCTGGGGCAGGGGGTTGGAGTGTGGACTCCAGGTGGCTGAGCTGGGGCAGGAGATTGGGCTGCAGGAGGGGGTCAGGGTTCAGGCTCCGGGTGGCCAAGCTGGGGCAGGGAGTTGGGCTGTGGGAGGGGGTGCAGGCTCTGGGAGGGAGTTTGGTGCAGGAGTGGACTCAGGGCTGGAGCAGGGGTTAGGGTGCGGGAGGAGGTGCAGGGTGTAGGCTCTGGGCAGCGCTTACCTCAGGCAGCTTCCAGACGCAGCCAGCATGTCCCTTTGTCTTCTAGTCGCAGGGGTGGCCAGGTGACTCAGCTCCGCATGCTGCCCCTGCCTGCAGGCACTGCCCCTGCAGCCCCCATTGGCCATAGCTCCAGGCCAACGGGAACTACGGAGCTGGCGTTTGGGGCAGTGGCAGTGCACGGAGCTCCCGTGGCCGCCCCTCAGCCTAGGAGCCAGAGGGACATGCCGGCCACTTCTGGGAACCACAAGGAGCTGGGTAGGGAGCCTGCCTGCCCCACTGCAGGTGGCCAACTGGACTTTTAATGGCCCGGTCAGGAATACAAAATTAGTGGCTGAAGGGAAATTAGTAGATGTACTATATTTGGATTTATTAAAGCATTTGACACAGTGTTTCATGAAATCTTCCTCTCAAAATCAGTTCAAATCAGCTTGGATATTAACACTGTCAGCATGGATTGAAAACTGGCTGAAGGACTGTAAAGAAAGTCTTATGATAGATGACAGACTATTAACTTGAAGGGATGTGTCTAGTGGTCAACCTCAGACATTTGTTTTAGTCCTGATCTCAAGTAACATCTTTGTAGAGGAAGGAATATACAGCAAGTTTATAAAATCTGCACAGATTACACTAAATTGAGAGGAGCTTTAAATACCAGTGAGGATACAGAATTAATACAAAGGGTCTAGAGTAATCAACAACATGGGAATTAAATGGCAATATGATAGTCAACTAGGAAATCAGAGGGCGAACAGCACATCCCTCGGCCCGCACCGCTTCCCGCAGCCCCCATTGGCCTGGAACGGCGAACCGTGGCCAGTGGGAGCCGCGATCGGCCAAATTTGTGGATGTGGCAGGTAAACAAACCAGCCTGGCCCACCAGGGGCTTTCCCTGAACAAGCGGCAGACTGGCTTTGAGAACCACTGGTCTAGATGACTTTGAGGTCCCTTTCCTGCCCTACATTTCTATGATCCCATGATGTATTAACTGTAGTTTCAAACTGACCATATATTTTGTAAAGGTAGGGAGAGTCTTATCTTTCACTCAGGAAGATTTTACTAAACCTTTTCATTGGCTTACATGTTTTGTATGACTAAGAAGATACCAAGAACGAATTGCAAACTAGACAAAGTTATAACAATGAGGAATTTTCTTATATACTGATACACGAAGTCATCTTGAGCCTGATCTTGAAAGCCCTCTGAAAACAGAGCCCCATTGACTTCAGTGGGAGTGTTAGATGTACTAGGAGTTCAGGATTAACCTTCTTATGTTGACACTATATATTAACATACATCCTAGTAATGGTGTTACTATCATATGAAATATAAATGTAACAGTAAAGCCTAAGGTTAGTAGGTAAAGAATAGAGGACCAGCTTTGTGATTCTCTATATTTTCAGATGTTCAAGATTTTAAGAGAGAAATCTGTTTATTTCAACTATTCAGATCCTCTGATTTCCCATCATTTTGTAAGCTGAAGCATAACGGTGCCCTGTTTGCATGCTACTTAGTTAAGCATAGAATAGTAACTGTGTACTATTTCATCTATTCTGAAATATCAGGCATATAAATGACACCAGAGGAGATCCCTAAATGTATAAGAAATAATGGCATCCTTGTTCGTCTCCATAAATGTATGATCTTGAACTCCATTTACATTTTCAATGAAATTTCTCTGATATAATTAAAAAGAAAAATATATTATTCATAGTTACTTTTATTAGTTTGTGTTATTCTATTTCTTTAATGATTTTCTATATCAGACAGTCCATAAAACTGCTGTTTCTCATTGTAATGACAGACTAGTACCTATACAGGCCCAATCCTACAGCTCTTTTACATGAGCAATCAACGAGTAAGGGCTGACGGATCAGGTCCTTAGGAAAGAACTAGGCTATATTAAAGGAAAATAAGAATCAACATGTTACATGATTCTAAACCATGGTGGGTTTTACTTTTGATTAAAATTTATGTTAAATGATCTAGGTACATTGGTGGATAGAAGGGAATATCTGATTTGAATTTTCCTTACATGGTATCTTCATGTAAATTGCACACAACTGAAAAGAAAGAAAGCAGTTTTGGTCACATCGCTAACATACCTCTGTAAAAGTCAATTTCTCTTATTATCTTTTCTTCTCTATTGAGATTGACTGTGAAATGGCTCATATTTTCATAGCCAGGCTCTATTTTTTCCATCTGAAATGCGTTAGATGCTTCAGTAATTCTAAAATAGAGATATTTTGTCATTTACATTTGCATTTGGGTTGGCAAATAAATGTTTACAAAATGGATAATTTATGATAAATAACAAAAACATACACTTCCTTTCAAATGGGAAGTACTTACTTTTGTAGCAATGCTTTGACATTCTGTGAAAACAAAAGTGAAATGACTGAATGCTTAAAAGGTTTGTTTTATTAAACAGGTTTTATACTTTGATACCTGATTCTTACATGTGCTGTTTCTAAATATGCTAGCTTGAGCTCTCATGATAAATGAGAGCTCTGAGGCCTATGAATAAGATTAGACTGAGGTTAGAACTAGCTTACATGTGAACAACAGAGTGTTTTAGGCCCTAATTCTCATTTACATTAAGACCCCTTTATACTGCTCTGGAAGTGTAAAGTATAAATGTGAATCAGGCCCTTAATATCTGCTTTTATTGAGATAGATACATAGGCTCATATGCTGTGCACACACAGTGGCAAAACTGAAGCTGACCAGCCCAACCAATATTCCCTCCCGGACATGACCCACATACTCCTGCTCTCCTTGACAGTGACTTCTGTTTCCTAGAAATTGGACTGGGTAAACTTTTCCTACAGACTAATTTATCCAATGCATTGTGCCCTTTTGCTATGTGTAAATGAACTGAGGATAGACTTTTGAATTTTTACAAAGTTATCATTATTTATAACTGTTCCGTGAACATTTCACTCTAGCATATTTCTTTCTCGGACTATGTCTGACTATTCACAGTGTGTGATTGGTCACCTCTCGTTCTGACGCCTTACAGTTCCACATATCCTACAGAGGGTTTTCTGCCCTTCAGGATGAATTCTTGTTCCTGCACATTGTTCTTGTAAAAAAGATCCTCCCTGCTGGGGGGTCAAATGGGATTTTAAGATTCCAGGATGGAAAGTCACATGAGACCAAATCCTACTTGACTGAAATCAATGGGAAGCTTGCCACTGGTTTCAGTGGTAGCAGGTCCAAACTCATAGTAAGAAGGAAGAATAGTTTTATAGTTAAGGAATTGGATTGTAACCTAAAACTTCTTGGCCCTGCCATAGCCTGTGTGACCTTGTGCAAGTCACTTAACCTCTCTGTGCCTCAACTGCCCATAGGCAAAATAGGGATAATAATACTCCACTACCTCACAGAGGTGAAATGGCTAAATCCATATATAGAATCGGGGGGGGGGGGGGTGCTCAAATATTGCAGTGCTGGGGATCATATAAATATATATGAAAATATTATTTCTGCTTCCTGGTTGGATGACTGAAAACTTATAAACAGGACAACATTTTTGGTGTGAATAGAAAATGCTCGTATTCTCGTGCTTACCCTTTGCTTGCATGTTATTCAAATGAAGAAAAATCATTTCTGCACATTGTTGTGAATGAAAACTCGTTTGTGTATATGTTCACTGGGAAGTGAACAAACAGGGATTGTGCTTGAATTGAAAAGTGAGTCACAATTTGTTTGTGATTAATTTCCCCCACTGTTTTCCTACCTCTGTTTAGAATCCTCTGAAATATACCTGCAAAAACACTGCCATTTCTGGCTCTTCCATGAACTGGATTCCTGATTCAACTAGCTTAGACACTGTCTCCAAGTGATCTGCATACTTTTTCATCAGGGAGCGGACATGTTCCAGTTTCTCCTCTTGGTTTCTAGTGATTATTTGTGTCATCTCATTTTTCCTTTCTTCCAGTATTGCATACAGATAATCAAATTTTTCACACAGTTGCTCTTTTTGTCTTCTGCAGCATTCCTGTGAATCATTTGTTTTATGTTAAAAGTGTTATGTGGCTTAAAAGTGTTTCTATTTTTACAATTACTTGGAAGTGTTTTCATCAAAGAAATCCTTTTCTGAACAATACAAGGTTTTTTTAAAGACCCCAGAGACTTTTGTAATTTTCTAAGTTAAATCTGTTTGAACAAAAAGTTTTGTGAATACTTGTGAATATTTTTAAAAACAAATAGACTATTTCATTTCCAGCATTCTAAAAAAGGTGAAAGACATTTGTGTTATGTTTGTAGTAATACTTAAGAGTTCATAGGAAAATCAGGAAGATAATTGTTATATTAACAGCCAAATGAGCAGAACAGGACAGATCAGCTCAAATGAGTTCTAGAAAAAAATTCCATCACTACCAGAGCTCCTGAAATGCTACTGAGACTGTGAGGTCCTATTTATCCTTTACACTTAAGACCCTTTTACATCACTCAGGTAGCATGAAGGGGCTTAAAATGGGTGTCAATTATACTACTTTTACTGTGCACTGAATGAGGCAGAGGTCCTGTGCCAAAAATAACATGTGGTCATGTTATCATAATAATGCACAAAATAGGAGCAAATTAAGGTTCCAACCTAAATTCTAGCTTTTCCTAACTTTCAAACAGTTGACTTTGCAACCTAAATAATATTTCTTTAGTATAGTTATTTTTACTGTAGTAAATATGCCTGTGCTGTACCTATGGTCGTTCATGTTGTCATTTTAGCAGAACTCACAGGCTAAAAAAAGGTTGGGGTTGATGCATGTTTGGATTGAACATAACCTGCAGTGGGAAGTAGTGTTGGAGAATTTATATGTGGTGCTCTTCCCTAGGAGTAGTGACTGAACGAACTCCCCATGAAGATTTGGGGCCACTATGTTGCTGACATCTTTCAAATGAGACATAAAACTTAGCTCCTGATCCCTTGTGATAGTTAAAGATCCCACATGATTTTTTGCAGTAGTTAGGGGTTTATGACAGATGTGCCAAAATCAAATAAACAGTTGTTGAGTACCATTGTATTTTCCCTTCCTCCTTTTCAGTCTCTTTCCCCTTCCCCTTGTACATCCTTTACAGTTTCCCTCCCCATTCTTTTTCCTACCTAGCATATCTCTCCTTCCTCTTGTTCCACCCTTGTCCTCCATTTCAGACTGTCTACAACTACGTTCCCTGAACCTTAAAGTAGGTCATTTGCTAGTGGACATAGCATCAAGCATCATTCCACAAAAGGGGGGTGTTAAACATTCTTCATATCACTATGGGTTGGGGGATTGGATGACCTAAGAGGTCCTTCTCTCTATATATATAATCTGGTATTTTATTACATTAAAATTTGCAATCAGCATCTATTACAGAGGTCATCGGTAATAAACTCTGTATGTCCAGGTTGCAAAACAGTTTCCACTATGCCCTGTTTTCCAAAATATTCACATTTTGTGTTGAAATTTTTCATATTTTAATCTGTGTGAACAGTTTTTTGGGTTTTTTTTAAGTCTGACCAAACCACCTCATCAGTTTTTGAGTTATGAGTAAGTAAAAAAAAATACACTCTCTAATTGTAAAAATTTTCACCACACTTTTTTAAAAACAGCTACATTAAAAAGAGCTACAAGATGAGACCCGGAACACTCATCATTAAGTCCTAGTGCCATTGCTTGCTTTGAAAAATATTGGCTTGATTG
This sequence comes from Trachemys scripta elegans, assembly GCF_013100865.1. Lineage (NCBI taxonomy): Eukaryota > Metazoa > Chordata > Testudines > Emydidae > Trachemys > Trachemys scripta. The sequence continues at coordinate 222,994,002 of NC_048299.1, read as the reverse complement.
ACCAAAATTCTGAGCATTTGAAAATTGTATACTATGGTAAGTATCATATCTATACAAATATAGACAGGATTATGGAAATTCCTACTTTATTTATTATTTGACTCTCACATTTTATAGTCCTAAATATTTGTTTCTTTTTTCATTATGGTTTACCATTATATAGATTTTTATACTTCATTGTGGCTCTCAGAAGAATACGTGAAATTGTGTTACTTTTTGGTAGTTTGTTGTAATTTGAATATATATTGGCCTGTTTTTTAAAACTTTGCATAGAAACTGTAGCTAAATTTAGAACTGTGGGCTTACTGTTTACAAGAGCTAAAAGCAACCTAACCACGTACTTTCTGTATTGCTCACTCTAAAGTAGTGTAAGTAGTGCAATGTGTCGACTTAAGTAGAGGATAGGAAAAACCAGCAAGCCTGATTCTGGGGTGTCTTGGTTCCACCTGTTCATCTGAGCCTTCAAGGTCAAATTCAAATGAAGGTCATGTGATGGCAAGAAGTATGATTTGTCTGCAATGAGAAGTGGAAGCACTATGTAAAGTTGTAATCTCTGTTTTCTGTAATCTCTGATTTTACGGATGCAAAGCCTGTTAAGGTGTGTGAAGGTAGACGGGCTCTGCACTTCTTGTTCTATCAATCTCTATTTGTGATTTGTAGTTCAAAAGGTGGGTTCTACATATGAGTGAATGACTCTGAGAAAGCTAATTTCAGATATTGCTGTATTTATTTATGTATTTTTTTAATGGAGTGTTCTCTGTAAACTTCAGTTTAGATGTTTGAAGTCTTGGTTTTGGATTAACTAGTCAAATCTGAAGGGAAAGAAATCTAAGCTTTTGTACTATTTTAATTTCTACACTGAACTTACTTGAAAGGCTCATTTCTGTCTGCAAACTCCCGATAGCAGCCAATTTCATCCTTGCAATGCAAAGGCTTCTTGACTACAAAGTTTTGATTTTGCCGCTTATACCCTCTCTCATTTCCGTGGGTTAACGGTTTTATATTCTTTGAACCAAATTCTGGACATTATCTGTTCTTCCTTACTCTGGTTGCACAGGGAAATAGGTGCCCTTGGCAATTATGCATTGGACTGTGGAATTCATTTTTTTTTGCCAGTTAGAACCTATAAATATTGTCTTTACTGCTATTTATTTCTCCTATTTGGAGGGATCAGGAGGTTATTTCCCCCCCTTCTTTTGGTGTGCGATGGGTTCACTGGGTGTTTCATCAGGGTCTGACCTTAAAGTGACTCTCCATATGGGCTCCTTCCACGGCCCGTCAAACTGTGCTGCTCCCAAACTGACCAGAATAGTGATCTTTATTTGCTCTATTGATACAAACATCTTGGAAGAACTGCATGAAAGACACTTGTGCTAGCAAAAGAATGAAATCCATCCCAGCTCTCTCAGAGCAAAAGCCTTACCAAAAAAAAAAAAAAAGTGGTCTCCTTGCAGTACAACTCATGAACAAGTAGTTTACTTTCAGTATACCTAAAGCAAGGTAAATAAATACACACACTCCTGAAATGTCTGGGGAGATAAACTACTGGTGAAAATACGGATCTGTTCTCCTCTTGGCTTCAATGGATAGGATGAGTCTGCAGATGAATATCAATCTCTTACACCCCAATCCTGGGAGATGCTGTGTTCCTGATCCTATGTGCTGATTTCACTGAGAGATGATGGCACGCAATACTTTCCAGGATTGGACCCTAACATCTCAGTCATGTTCCTATGCTACTAAGTTAAAGCAACAATGTCTCTAACTATTTCAGTCTACAAAGACACCCTTCGGTCTAATATAATACACAAATGTAATTAGGAGTTGCCAGGCATGAGTTTCTTCTCCCTTTCACATCAACCATATTGAGGTCTCTAATCTGCCAGAGTAAATGGGCTTTTGCTAAGACTATCCTTTTTGCAGTACCCTAACAGTGTATCTAACCATTGTTCTGTGATCAAATATGTGCTCTTTCCCACCTACATGTGCTTGACCTCTACCTGCCCTTTGGCTCACACAACAGAAGAAGGCAGCTCTCCATGAGTTGAAAGACGGTACTCAAAGAGCAGTTATCAATGGTTCACTGCCAAACTGGGGATGTACCTAGTGAGTCCCACAGGGATCAGTCCCGAGTCTGGTACTACTCAGGATTTTCACTGATGACATGGATAATGGTTGATGGTATGCTTATAAAATTTTCAGATGACACCAAACTGGGAGGGGTTGCAAGCATTTTGAAAGACAAGATTAGAATTCAAAATGACCTTAACAAAATTGAAGAATTGGCCTGAAATCCACAAGATGAAATTCAATAAAGACAAGTGAAAAGTACTACACTTAGGAAGTAAAAACCAAATGCACAACTAGAAAATGGGGAATAACTGGTTAGGTGGTAGTACTGCTGAAAAGGATCCGAGGGTTATAGTGAATGACAGATTGAATATGAGTCAACAATGATGCAGTTGCAAAAAAGCCTAATATAATTCTAGGGTATATTAACAATATATATATATATATATATATCACATATAAGACACAGGAGGTAATTGTCCTGCTCCACTTGGCACTGGTTTGGCTTCAGCTGGATTACTGCATCCAATTCTGGGCACCACACTTTAGGAAAGAGGTAGACAAATTGAGGATAGTCTGGAGGAGAGCAACAAAAATTATAAAAGGTTTAGAAAACCTGACCTATGAGGAAAGGTTAAAAAACTGGGCATGTTAGTCTTGAGAAAAGAAGATGGAGGGAGAACCTGATAACAGTCTTCAAATATGTAAAGAGCTGTTAAACAGGACTGTGATCGACTCTTTTCCATGTCCACTGAAGGTAGTGCACCCCACATTCACCACAGTAATATGATTATGGTATGATTATGATATAATTATGTGGCATTTTGTACAAAGTATGCCTTGTGAGGTATCATTCTAAAAATCTTAATCTGCCAAACATTAATATCTCGTTGGATTGTTTGTGCTATCAAGTTATAAAGTTTTGCTATGTATGTGTTACTGAAAGATGATGTGAAGTTGAAAACACCCACAAAAAACGGTTACCTACCTTTTGTAACTGTTATTCTTCGAGATGTGTTGTTCACGTCCATTACACATTAGGTGTGCGCGTGTCACATGCATGGATGTCGGAAACTTTTTCCCTCAGCGGCTCCCGTCGGGCCGGCAGGGCCCCCCCCCCCGCCCACCAGAGCGGCGCCCCGCTCTAGCGTATATATATCCCTGTGGGCCCGACCCTCCCTCGGTTCCTTCTTGCCGGTGACTCCGACAGAGGGGAAGGAGGGTGGGAAGTGTAATGGACGTGAACAACACATCTCGAAGAACAACAGTTACAGAAGGTAGGTAACTGTTTTTTCTTCTTCGAGTGATTGTTCACGTCCATTACACATTAGGTGACTCAAAAGCTTACCATTGGAGGAGGGTAGGAGTCAAGGAACAATTGATTAAAGCACAGCCGTGCCGACCACCGTGTCTTCTCTGGTCTGATGATGGATTGCGTAGTGGGCTGTGAATGTATGCACCGACGACCAGGTCGCTGCTTTACAGATTTCCTGGAGTGGAACCTGTGCCAAGAAGGCCGCCGAGGACGCTTGGGTCCTAGTCGAGTGAGCCCTGATCTCCGGGGTTGGTACGTTGGCGAGCTCATAGCATGTGCGTATGCAAAGCACAATCCATGCTGACAAGCGTTGCGCTGAGATAGGCTGGCCTTTTATTCTCTCTGCAATGGCAATGAACAGTTGCATCGACTTGCGGAATGGCCTGGTCCGTTCCAGATAGAATGCCAAAGCTCTACGGACATCGAGGGTATGCAGGCTGCAGTGGCTTGGATCCGTATGGGGCTTAGGGAAGAACACCAGTAAACAAATGTCCTGCCCCATATGAAATTGCGTGACCACCTTCGGAAGGAATTTGGGGTGCGGCCTCAGTTGCACCCTATCCTTATAAAAAACTGTATAAGGGGGTTCCGAAGTGAGGGCTCTCAATTCCGATACCCTCCTAGCCGATGTGATGGCCACTAGAAACGCTACCTTCCCCTTCCATGAGAGGTGCATGAGGGAGCAAGAGGCTAGGGGTTCAAAGGGTGGCCCCATGAGTTTAGTTAGGACCAGGTTAAGATTCCATGCAGGGACCGGCGGGCGCAAGTAGGGAAAGACCCTTTCCAGCCCCTTGAGGAATCGGACTACCGTGGGGTTGGAGAACACCGAAACCCCCTACTCTCTGGGGTGGAATGCCGATATGGCGGCCAGATACACTTTAATTGAGGCGGGGGTGAGCCCTTGATGCTTGAGGTGCAGCAAGTAGTCCAGTATTGATGGGACGGAGGCCTGTAGAGGCTGTATGTGATGAGGCTCACACCAGTGGGAGAACCTCTTCCATTTGGCAAGGTAGGTCGCTCTTGTGGAGGGCTTCCTACTACCAAGAAGAATTTGCTGGACCTGGTGGGAGCACTGTGTTCTGTAGTGTTTAGCTAGAGAGATACCACGCCGTGAGATGTAGCAACGGTAGGTTTGGGTGGAGTAGGTGACCACGGTCCTGCGTGATGAGGTCACAATGGAGGGGGAGGGCAATCGGGGCGGTTACAGACAGTTCCAGCAGGGTCGTGAACCAATGCTGGCGTGGCCACGCCGGTGCGATGAGGATGACTGTCGCCTTGTCCCTGCGGGTCTTGAGCAGGACCCTGTGGATGAGCGGGAATGGTGGGAAGGCATACCTCAGGCTCCCGCCCCACTGAATCGCGAAGGCATCTGCCAATGAGCCCGGGCTGAGGTTCTGGAATGAATAAAACTGCGGGCATTGGCTGTTGTCCTTGGTGGAAGAGATCCACCTGGGGAAACCACCACCTCTGGAAGATTGAATGTAGGACGTCCTCTCTCAGAGTTCATTCGTGCATGCGGTAGGACCTGCTGAGGTGGTCCGCTAACCCGTTTTGGACCCCTGGAAGATATGCTGCCAGCAGGTGGACTGAATGGGCTATACAGAAGTCCCATAGGAGGAGCGCCTCGTGACAGAGGGGAGAGGATCGGGACCCGCCCTGCTTGTTTATGTAGAACATGGCGGTAGTGTTGTCCGTCAGAACTGACATGCTGTGGCCTTCTATGGTAGCGTGAAAGGTCTGGCAGGCAAGGCGAATTGCCCTTAACTCCTTCAGATTGATGTGAAGCAACTTTTCCTCCCTGGACCATAAGCCCTGGGTCCGCAGGTCCCCAAGGTGCGCCCCCCAACCCAGGTCCGACGCATCTGTTACTAACATCAGAATGGGTTGCGGGGTGGGGAAAGGGACTCCTTCGCAAACCTGCTGCTGATCGAGCCACCAGCGGAGGGAGTTCGACACCCGAGCTGGGATTGTCACTACTAGGTCTAAGGGGTCTCTGTTGGGGCGATACGTTTGGGCCAGCCACAACTATAACAGTCTGAGTCTTAGGTGGGCATGTCTGACTACATGTATGCAAGCCGCTATCTATCCCAAGAGTTGCATACAGCATCTGGCCGTGGTCGTGGGGAATGTTGGATGGAGCTTACGACCCTTTGAATGGCCAGGAACCGTGACACTGGAAGGCTTGCCCGTGCCGCCACCGAGTCCAGGACTGCTCCTATGAAATCCAGTCTCTGTGTGGGGATCAGTGAGGACTTGGGTACATTGACCAGTAGACCGAGCTTGTGGAATACCTGTAACGCCAGTGCCACGTGGGAGCGGACTTCGTCCTCTGACCTGCCCGCGAGGAGCTAGTCATCCAAGTACGGGTATACCTGCATCTTTCTTTTTTGAAGAAAGGCTGCCACCACGGACATGCATTTCGTGAACACTCACGGGGCTGTTGCTAGGCTGAAGGGCAAGACCGTAAATTGGAAATGGTGTTGGTTGATGGTGAAGCGCAGGAACCGCTGGTGGGCCGGGCGGATGGCGATGTGAAAGTACGCATCTTTCATATCGAGGGCAGCGTACCAATCCCCCGGATCCAGGGATGGGATAATAGCGCCAAGGGAGACCATACGAAAACGTGCCTTGACCAAGAATTTTTTTAGTTTGTGTAGGTCCAAAATGGGACGGAGGCCCCCTTTTGCTTTGGGAATGAGGAAATATCTGGAGTAAAACCCTTTCCCTCTTAGGTCCGGAAGGCCCTCTTCCACTGCTCCTACTTTGAGGTGGGTCCGCACCTCCTGCATAAGGAGTTGCTCGATAGAGGGGTCCCTAAAGAGGGACGGGGATGGGTGGTGGGAGGGAGGAGGCAAGGAGAACTGAAGGGTGTATCCCGCCTCCACCGTGCGAAGGACCCAGTGGTCCGATGTTATACGGGACCAAGCACGGTAAAAATGGGACAGGCGGTCCCTAAAACATATAGGAGGATCCGGTATAAGGGTCGGTACGCTGTCCTCGAATGCAGCTTCAAAACCCTTGCTTATTTCCCGGCTGCAGTTTGCCTTGGCCGTGGTTTTGGCCCTGGTTAGGCGTGTTGTTACATCTACACCTGTTATCCCTGCCCCTTCTGCGGTACGGTTCCGGTCTAGGACGAGGGTGGTATTGCCTCTGCAGCGGTTGGGGCTTAAAGGGTTTCCTCTGTGTCACTGGGGTGTGCATTCCCAACGACTTGAGGGTTGCTTGAGAGTCTTTGAGGCTATGCAATCGGGCATCCATCTGGTCTGAGAACAAGCCTGCCCCTTCGAACGGGATGTCTTGCAAGGTGTTTTGTACTTCTGGGGGAAGGCCTGAGGCCTGTAGCCATGCCGAGTGCCTCATCACCACTCCTGACGCGATTGTCCTGGCTGTTGCGTCCGCGGAGTCAAGGGAGGCCTGCAAAGAGGTTTTGGCTACTGCCTTCCCCTCGTCCACCAGGGCAGCGAACTCTGGTTGTGAACCCTGGGGCAGGGAGTCCTTAAACTTGGAGACTGATGCCCAAGAATTGAAAATGTGTCTGTTCAGAATCGCTTTTGGTTAGCAATCCTCAACTGGAGGCCCCTGGATGAGTAGACCTTCCTCCCAAATAAGTCCAAGCGCTTTGCCTCCTTGGCCTTGGGGGCCGGGGCTTGCTGGCCATGCCGCTCTCTTTTGTTGACCGCAGAGACAACCTGCGAACAGGGTGCTGGGTGAGAAAAAAGGAAGTCAAACCCCTTGGAGGGGGCGAAGTACTTCCTCTCTACGCCTTTCGCAGTTGGTGCGCTGGAGGCCGGTGTTTGCCACACTGTCTTATAATTCGACTGTACTGTTTTTATGAGCGGGAGTGCAATCCTGGAGGGGCCTTCCAGGATTAGGATGTCAACCATGGGGTCCTCCTGCTCTACAGTCTCCTCCGCCTGCAACCCCAGATTGAGGGCTACCTGGCGGAGCAAATCCTGGTGTGCCCGATGGTCAATCAGGGGAGGGCCGGACACTGTCATGCCTGCCACAGCCTCATCTGGTGAGGAAGAAGAGGTTAGGGCCTTCTGTGTGTCCTCCTCTTCCAGCAACTCCTCCCATAGTGGGCGCTCCTCTGGGATCTGTCCTATAGTGAGGGCCTGAGACGGTGCCGGGCTCGGTGCCGAGTCGGCTCTTTCTCGCTCCGGTGGTCTGGAGACCGTAGCCTCCTTGCGCAAGGAGGGGCGCCCTTGCGGGGAGTGGGACCGGTGTCTCGAGGGGCCAGATCTCGAGGTCCTGGACGAGGGGCCTTGTTGGTGATAGGCCCAAAGGGTCCAGAATGGCTATTGTCTTCGCTGGCCCCACTGTTGGTGCCAAGCGGCTTCATGTTCCCTACCGGCCGGTGCTCTGTGGGCAAATCTGCTGGACTGGCCCAAGTCTGCCTCCGAAACCACAGACGGTGACCTGAATGGCCACGGTGGTGCCGGTCCGGGGTCGGAGAGTAGTACCTCCATGACCGGGACTGAGAGTAACGTCTTGCCGACCTGGACCTGGAGCGGTACCGATGACCTCGGGACCGGGAACGACTGCAAGTGGTCGGTCTCGGGGATTGCGTGGCTGACACGTCCCAGTGCCCACTCGAGTAGGGCTGCTGGGTCGGTGTCGGGCGCTTGTTGGGGCCCAACAGCTGTGCGGCCCTCTGCGCCGAGGGTAACCGGGAGTCCACTGAGGTGGAGTTCAACCGGGAACGGTGCCGTGAACGGTGCCGAGATGGTGACCGTGATGGGCGCGCCATTGCTGGCTTGCCTCTGGACGGCCGTCTTGGTGGATTATCTTTGGCTTGGAGGGGGCCCACAGCGGACAATTCGATGAGGTCCTTTGCTGCCTCAAACATGTCCGGGGTGGAGGGCTGTTCCAAAAGCTCCTCCAGCCCTTTCTCCTCACTCGATGCACCTATCCTGGGGCTCGATGGGCCCCTCAGCGCCGGAGCCACTGGCACAGGGATCTGTTCTGGGGTTGCCACTCCCTTAGGCGCATTCGAGGTCTTTGCAGGCGCTGCCCTCTTATGTGGGGAGTGTCCTCGGGCCTTGGGTTGGCCCTTCGATTTTGCCGGCGAAGATGACCGGTGCCGGGGGTGGTCTTGCTGTGACGGTGCCGTCAGCTTATGGTGTCCCGCCGGTGCCGGATCACAAACCGATGCCGGGGCACTCCATACCGAAGTTGACGGTGCCGTGGCCTGATTCGAAATGGAGGGCTGTAATGCAGCCTCCATGAGCAGCTGCTTAAGGCGAAAGTCCGTCTCTTTCTTAGTCCTGGGCTTGAAGGCCTTACAGATCTTGAAGTGCACTTTTTGGTGTGCTTCCCCCAGGCAACGGAGGCACGAGTCATGGGGATCGCTTATCGGCATAGGCTTGTGGCACGTGGCACAAGCCTTGAAGCCTTGGGCATGTGGCATGCCCCGCCACCCAGGGCCGGTGTTGGGATCGACCAAACACCTAACACAAAGGAGCTTAACTACTACTAAAGAACTGTTAACTACTAAGATTAACACTAGGTACGAAAGAACTGATACTGCTAAGAAGAACACTAACTATTAACGCTAAGGGACACTCTCAAGCGAGAGACAGAGTTGTTCCAACGCCGTCACGGACGGTAAGAAGGAACTGAGGGAGGGTCGGGCCCACAGGGATATATATACGCTAGAGCAGGGCGCCGCTCTGGCAGGGGTGGAGGGGGCCCTGCCGGCCCGACAGGAGCCACTGAGGGAAAAAGTTTCCGACGTCCGTGCACGCAACGCGCACACACCTAATGTGTAATGGACGTGAACAATCACTCGAAGAAGAACTAGCATTTCAGGTACAACAATGAAGAATCTAGATGGCGCTGATGGCTCATCAACAAAGACAATAAACCATAGAAGAACTTAGCCTTCCTGGGAATGCTTCAGACAGCCTATGGATAATGGCTGCTATGACTCAGCAAGGCATGCATGGGCATGTGACCAGACCACATGACACTGAATTCCATTTTGGTACTTGTATTTTTCCACAAACTAGGCTGGGAACTTAACTTAAAACAAAGGGTTCCTGCAATATGGAGAGACTATATAAAGTGGGGAGTGACATCATGACTGGCCTTCACTCCCCCACAACTCAGCACCTGAAAGAAGCTCCGGAAGACAAAGAACTTGGAACGGAGGAAGGGAATCCAAGATGAAAGGCAGATGTAGCTTGTGCCTTAAGAATCTGCAAGCCTGCTTGTATCATCAGTCAGGGTGAGAAATTGCTAATTCAAACCCCATCTATCTAGTATATTATGCTTAGCTTGCAGTTTTGTTTACTTGCTAGGTAGCCTGCTTTGATCTATTTCCTGTCACTTATAATCACTTAAAATCTATCTTTCTGTAGTTAATAAACTTGTTTTATGTTTTATGTTAACCAACGCGTAACGGGAGACAGCCACAAATCAGGGGAATAGTTTGTGAGATTGCTACAGGATGTGAGGAAATCATGAGAAGCTTAAAAAAAATTCCTGCAAGTGTGAAACTCAATACAGTATCATCAGACTTGGCAGCACTGTTGTAATATATACAGTCATTTGGCAAAATAATTTGGGAACCTGTTGGAAGAAGCAAATTATATAAATGCATGAAAATTATCATTAACAACCAGATATGTTCCTGCATGTCACATTCAACACATAACTCAAGCTGCATTACTTACCTCTACTGTCCTGCAGGTCTCCTCCAGTTGACCTACTATTCCTTGCACTCTGTCATTACTGCCCACAAGCACTGCAATGCCATCACTGAGTTCAGACTAAACAGGAGTAGGAGAATGAGCATATGCAGAGTTAATAATATGTACTGTCTGCAGTTTTACTTTATATGCTTTCTTCTCATGCGCTGTTCACAAAATAGCACATTAACCTGAGATGCAAAGACAGTGGATGAGTGGCTCAGATCTAGAGCTGATTGAAAAAATTGAATTTCCATCCTATGGAAAATTCTGGTATTTTGACATTTTGTTTCCATCCTGAGCTAGAATGAAAATTGAGACTTTTCCTGGAATGAAAATTTCTAAAAAATTGTGAGACGCCTTGAAAGCCTCTAAAAATGCACTGGAAAAAATGTACAGGCATATCCATTTGTACATGCATAAAGCACCTTTTGAGCAGGCAATGTGGGTAATTAGGTACAAAAATTTGGTTTTGCAGCAGTCTCAGGCAAGCTATTCACAGTGAATAAATTATTCATTAATTTAGCTCCTTTTTCTGTTCCTGAGTTATCTGTGAATAAATTATAATTTGTATGAATTTGTTAACTGGCCAAGCTTGCACGGCCTTACACTCACCGTGCTAACATTTAGCTGTAACATGATAACTTCTGAATGCCACACCCAATCCATTCCAAATGTCTGGGAATATGTGAGGAATCAGTGGGCAGGAACCCCATTGATTATGGTGAAAACCAGAAAAAACAAAAACAAAAAAAAGAGGGAAATGGGGGATAGATGGAGCCCCTGGCATCCAGTTAGCAGAGCTACCATGTTCAACCACCTCTGTAATTGCTGGTTGATGGCAGCCACACATCCCTCCTAACACAACACCCCTCATCTTAGCTCTGCCCATCCTCCCAACAAAGTTTAAAAAGGTTTACACACTGAATGAGAAAAAAAGAAGAAAGAAGAATGGTGCAAGGCAAGGGAGCAATGGAGAGGCATGAAGGAAGGAGGAATTGTGTCCCACACAGAGCCCCTGGAATGGGGGGGCAGGAAATGAGGGGGCAGACAGAACCCCTGATGTGTGTGTGCGGGGGGCACGATGACAGATGGAGGACCCTGGTATGGGGGAAATGGGAGAGCATACAGAACTGCTGGCCTGGGGTGAATGGGGGACCCAGGAATGTGAGGGAACACAGAGCTCCTTATCTCGTGTAGATATCCCAGTGAGTCAGTCTTTAAATGAATACTGTATTAAAAATAAATAACCAAGTCTTTTACTAGTGACAGTAATGGCAGAGGATACAGGGCACACAAAGAGCTGCCAGCTATTTAACATTCCTAGCAAAAAAGGGTTTTCCCCCTAAAGATCCCTATTTAAACAGAAACAAGAGAAGCATCCAATATAAAACTATTAGACTTGAGTGGGGTTGCTCTCTCCCTCACTTCTGCTGGCAATCCTGCCTGTGCTCATGGTCTAAAAGGACTGAAAACAGAGTCTGAGAAATGTAAAGGGAGATCAGCTTAAAAATCACACGTCTGTCTGAAAGTATTTCCTTACTATTATTACAGCTAATATGTATGTAATTATAAGTGAAAGAAATTAGACAGGAAAAATATAACTTTTCTCAATTTCTTGTAAAATATTTCACTCTGTAGAGTCGGTTTCTCTGGTGATTTGTCTGGGTCTTTCACATGGCAAGAGGGGAGAAAACAACTTAAAAAAACAAAACAACCAAAAACCGACACCACAGAAATATGAATTGTAAAACCACAAAATTGGCAGGGCAGCTGAGGGGAAGATTTTGCACTTTGAACTTTCTTTTTTTTAGCTGACTAGATTTCATGTAGACAGTGTCCCTTTAAATTGAGGGGGTCATTATGATTAGAAGCAAAAAGATATTTACCTTTTGTCGCTGATAAACGTTTTTGAGAGGAGCAACCTGGCAGTCTTTATGGGCACCAAAAACTTTGCACATTGAACATGTGGGTATTTCACAGTTTAAACAATAGATATTAATTTTCTCATCCTCATGCTCTTCACACATTGGCTGCTCAGATTTTCTTTCAGGTCTGTGAAAGTTATCATTAAACACATTAAAATAGTCACTTGCTTACTTGCTTTACTGATCTTGATAACAACACCTGTGTCCTTCAACACAAACAAAGGGATAAAAACAGTACCTGAGATTTCAGTCCATAACCACAAAATAGTTTAAACCTGCCAACCAGTGGTGAATAAACAAGTGCAGGTACTTGTAATCTTTCCTGACACAATATGACAAGCTGGGAAGCATGACTTCATTGTATGGCGCTTATTCGGGAAAGTGCCTGAGTATGTAAACCCACTGAAGTCAGTGAGGCTACTCATGCACTTAAGTTAGGCATGTTGTTTAACATCTCTCTGAATCAGCACCTACATGCTTGAGGTCTTCAGGGCTCAGTCATACAAAAAGTTGAGCAATCTGGCCTTGATCTGGTAAAACACTTAAGCAGGGTCTTAATTTTACACAAGTAGTCCCATAGGCGTCAAAGGAACTTCATATACTTCAAATTAAGTCCCTGTTACAAATTAAAGAATTTAAAGACACTGTGCTTGGCACCATGCAAGATTGAGACCTTGGGCCCCGTCCATACTAGCCTAGGAACCAAATTAAAGAATCATGTTTGAAACTGTATTTAAAATGAGCTTAACTCAACAAGTTTCTAACATGGACTTTGTAGAGTAGTTAACACTGCTATACTAGCCACTGAGGATAGAGCTTACATAAAAAATGCCCCTTGTTTACAGGAGGGCTACATAGGCTACAACACAACTTTTAATATCATTTTAGCATGGCTTGCCTCAGCCAAACTAGCCAATCTGTCTGCATAACGAGTCAGTTTAGTTGGAACCATATTTAAACTATTTCTTTAATTTGAGTCCTGATCAAGTGTAAATGGGGTCTCTGTTTAACACATTCCATATTCCCAATGCTTCCCTTATAGAAAAGTCCTATAGAATTTAACACAGGTGAAGACAATTGCTCCACAGAAATTTAATAGTTTATAGAAACTACTCTAAAAACCTATAGAACTGAACAAAGAATGAGTTAGTTTTCATACTTTTAAACCATTGTACAGAATTCTGTGGTAGGGAAACAACTGTCCATAACATTCTATTAGATGCTTCAAAAACTAATAACAAGATTATCATTTCTATTCAATGATATAAGACTCTTCCATACAGATTAGTACAGTGGGGATAACTACTCCTTTTCATGGATACCAGGCATGATTTCTCTTTTGCGCTACTTGAAAGGGAAATCAAGACAAATTAAATTAAAAAGTTGGAAAAAAAGAGCTGAAAAGAAAATATTTTCTGCTTCCATGTTTTTAATTTCATGTGGTTTTGAAACAAAAGTTATAGGAGTCTGTTCGTACAGTAAGCAAAATCTATGCCCTGCAATATAACAGGATACATAGAATATCAGGGTTGGAAGGGACCTCAGGAGGTCATCTAGTCCAACCCCCTGCTCAAAGCAGGACCAATCCCCAAACAGATTTTTGCCCCCGATCCCTAAATGGCCCTCTCAAGGACTAAACTCACAACCCTAAGTTTAGCAGGCCAATGCTCAAACCACTGAGCTATCCCTCCCCCCAGTAATAATGAGATGAAGTAACAAGATTTCTAGAAATATTCTATATTATTAGGATCAATTTTCTACCAAGCAGTTGCATAACACATACATTGTAAAGGATGCTTTAAATTGTGTGCAGATGATTCCAAAACACCCAACTCCCTATGTATACCGTGGGGCAGCAGCAGGAGTTTCTGCACACCAGGGTGGATGGACAGCAAACATCGAAATGGCAAGACGACTGAAATGCCTGCACTTCCTGAAAATATTTGCAAGACTAGAAACCATCAGCATGTTATCTGTCATTGAAATCATGACCAATAACATGTGACTCAGACAAGAAGGGTCAAAAAGGTAAAGGTATCAAGTAGACCCAACAATGACCTGAGGGTCCCTCTGTCAGAAGTAGCCAATCTTCAAAAGGTATCATAAAGAGTTCAAAGAAACCACGGCAGAAATCTCTGGACCAACGAGGCCTTCAAAACTAGCATAGCAAACTGGAAACAAACTGATATACTGTTAATTTACAAGCCTCTTCCCTGCAAAAGAAGAGAGACTTTTACCAGAGCCCCTTGGGCCACATTCTGATCTCTTTTATACCAGCATAAATCCGAAGTCACTCCACTGACTTCAAAGTAGATTATCTGGATTTAAATTGGTGTAACAGAAGTCAGATTCTCCTGAAATAAAAATTTAAATACTAGTCAGTAGGAAAATAGTTTAGCTTTAGTAGTAAAAGATTAATCATAAACCTATTGAAGAAGCTGTTGGTAGCTAAGCTGATCTAGCATCTAGGGTTATGAGAGCCACACATGTATTATATACTCCACTGACTTCCATGAGAATGCCTGTGCATATGGCTTGTAGGATCAGACACTAAAACTACAACTCAGAGAGAATCCACAAATAGTATTGAAGCTCCTGATCTGACTTGGGATGCATCTTGGCTCCCACGCTCCCGGATCCCCTGAATAGAGCCTCCTTACTGTTGCTTTGCGCATGGATAGGATTTGTCCCTTAAAGCAGAGAGCGCTTTGCATCATTGATGTGTTGGGTTTATGGAACAAAAAAGCAAAACAAAAACTAAAAACAAAGCTAATGCATGAGAAGATGAACTGTTTAATTAAGTGGAATAATAAATTAGCAAATATGCAGTTAGTATCATTAGGGCCAGAAGTGGAGCTATGTTGATTTACATGAGTTGAGGATATGGACCATTGTGTACTCATTTTATATTTTCATGTCACTGTCATTCAAAGGAAAAATTGATTGAGCCTGATAAAGAATGGTTGTTCTAATAAATGCCGCCTTATAGTATGTGTAAGCTTTCTGGGCCAGATTCTGCTCTCCATTACACCAGTGCAAATCTAAAGGAAAAAAAATACTTACTTGAATAAAGGTTTACAGGAATGGGTACTACACTACCAGAATAGAGGAGGAACTGCTTAGTCATGAGCGACTGTCTCAGGATTTATACAATGCCAAAAAGCTTCAGTTGAAATGTTCTATTGAAATTCAGACTCCCACACTATGCAGTGTTTTACTTGGTAACAATGCCAGTCATTTCATTTAATACTGAAAAAGTAACATTCGCCTCCATTAAGGCCAGACTGTGCCTGTAAGGCAGTGGCCCATGTTGGGGTCTTTGCAACGCCATCACACCCCGGCGAGCATTGGCTGAGCGTGCCAGGAACACAGTCCCTTAGGATGCTCCCCTTTGTGCACCCAGCCAGCTCCACTGGCTTGTGTGGAGTGCAGCTGGGAGCCATGGGCCCCTCTCCTTGCATCCACCTTTGGGGTGACATCCCCCAAAGGACACTAGGTGGGAGGTTCCCATGGTCAAGAAAGCTCAGGGATTGCAATGGTGAAGAGGGGCACTGGGAAAGGATATGAAGAAGGCTCTTGGCATTCTCCTCCTGTGCAAGGGCCTGGCAAAACCTAGCCTTTAATTTGGGAAGTAATTAGACAAAGAAGGTGTTATATTACAGAGCCTTATAAAGAAAGTGGAGTAGTTACTGTAGATCACTCAATAAGGTGGCAGATATGTAGGAAAGGTAATAGGCCTAAATTGCCCCAGTTTTTTGGGAAGGTAATGCCACTGATTTCAATGGGGTGACACCAGCATAGAATAAGGCAATGTGACTCCTGGCAACATACTCATGATGGCTTTAGAAAAGTTAGGGTGAGGGAGATAAGCAGCTGAGGCATACAACGTGTCAAATAGCTTAGATAATGCTGTGATGCATTACTGTTGCCAGGATAGCCCTGATAATTAGTGTAACTCTAAGGACATAAGTGAAGGTTAAAAATACCTTCATATATTAAAAATAATCCTTCCAGAGAAATAACAGAGACAACGTAAATTTATATGCATATTTTTGTTCTCTTCTTCAATTCAGTTTATTGTATCTTATATTTGTGAAGTTAAAAAAAATAAGAATCACCAAATCTCTTATGATCTTTTACCTATTCTTGCTGCAATGGCTTCAGAATAAAGCCAGGGACTCATGTGGAAAAAAGAGTAATGTCCATAGTATTAAAGTTAACCTCACACTGTATAGAAAAATGCAAAAAGAACTTAAAGACCCGCATATGATCAGCTTGTTCTGTTGCCTGCTACAGCCAGTGAAGTAGCTTTGCTGATTCATTTCCTCTGTGATTTTCCCTGTTAACTATTTGTATATCACTGACACATTCAGGGACAGAGATTCATGGGAATAGCTGAGCTCTAGGGGGAAGGGAAATACAGCTTTCAGTCAACTTTGTGCTCCCCAGCTTCTTGGTTTGGGGCAGTTCCATGGGGCCATTCTACAGCCAACGATAGCCAGTGCTCCAGCCTCACACTCCTCTCTCTACCCATGCTTCAACATGGGGTTGCAATGAAGGACAGCGTAGAGGAGCCTGCACCAATTGAAGAACATCTTTACATCAGGGGTATTTTCTAGGAGCCAAACCTAGCCAGTTTATGGCCCCTTTGCTACACCGGAGTAGTGCAAAAGGGGTGGAGTGGGGCTGTGAATTGGGCATGCAGGGTTCCATTATGCCTTGTAGCCATAGCCTTGTACTTGGGGAGGCATGAAGGCACCATAATGCTTCACTGGGAGACATTGTGCCTCTGGCAGGGAGCACAGCTCCTGTGTCACTACGTTCAGAGTTAATGGTGTGTGTTGGGAGAATAGGATGCAAGACCATGACCCTGCCTCCTCCTCTGCCTTCCTGCATCATTTGGTGTAGTTAGATTCACTAGCCAGGAGCTGTTTTTGTGCAGAAGGGAATACAACAACTGCAACTGTGTCTCCTTACCCTTCCTCCCCTTGTACACCATCACAGGGCTGGGCACAGTTTGATACATAAAGTAAATATTTGACAAAGTTTCCACTAACTCAGTGGATATGTGCTATTCTTTGTTGGCATTCTTTGTGGTCGACTTGTGATTTTCTACTCAAACTGTCTTGCATGGTCTCATTGACAAAAAGGTTTGTAAGCTGGTAATTAATAAGGGAAAACAATAATCAACCAGCCTGCCTCTAAAAGGCAGCATTCAGCATGAAACCAATGCTGTAAGCAGCCCCCTCACTCACACTGAAGTCTGCTTGAATTGATAAGGATTACTGGCTTGAGCAAGACTGTAGGACTGGGTTTGCTATTTAGATTTTCTTCTCTGTGATTTAAACGGAAGTATGATCAGTGACGTGTGAGCACCTTTCCTGCTTATCACTTGGTAAGAAAGAAAATGGTAATGTTCTACTGCTGGCCCAGCTATGCATCCACTAGTTGTGACTTAGTGTTAATCTTACTTTTTAGGGTAAACTCATGCTTCCCCTCCAGGATTTTGGTTTTCCTTTGCATAGGTACACTGTGTTGTCATGAACTGTTATTTTTGGCCTTTTCATTCTCTTCTGTACAGAAAGTGAGGCCTAAATAAAACTTGATTTCATGAGTTCACATCCCAAGCTTACAGGAGTGTTTTTTTAAAATATTGATGATTCAGTATTCTGATGCAGAATGGCTTCTGAGTATAATTCAGACATATTTGTTATCACTCTATTTGTGAGGGCTTCCTAACAAGTGCTGGCACCTTTTACAGACAGGAATACATGGACTGAAAACAAACTGTGGAACATCCAAGTTTTGAAAAATTTGTAAGACGAGTAAATGGGTGAGACCCTTCTTTCCTTACTCATGTGACTAACCCAATTGACTTCGAGGACTCTGCTTGCATGACTAAGGATCATGCATGTGAATAAGGACTGCAGAATCAGATTCCATATGTGGGAAGCAAAAAATCAGCACCTATTTTAACATTGCATTCTGTCAAGTGATATAGAATAATAAGTGAGGGCTGATTTCATTCCACAATAAAGATAGAGGCACTTATGATAACATTCCAGTCTCTCAGTATAGTAAACCTCCACCAGCTCCAAAAGATCAAATAAAATAAACAGAACTAACAACTCACAAAGCAAAGGAAAGAAAGGTAGACTACGAGAATGTCATAAGCTGCATCATCTTGTATGGTAAATATTATTTTAAGGATACAAATTAGTATGTTACCTGGTGGACTCCTGCTTGTATATGTCAATTATATTTTCCACTAATAGGTTCCTTTGAAGTCCATACACACCATGTCTGTCCAGAACTACTTCATGTCTGCAGGAGGGACAGCGAAATCGACCACCTGATGCCATAGTGGTGCCTCCTCTGGTTGGCAGATATGGGTTAGAGGCCTGTTCTTGCCAAGCAGTAAAATTACAGGTGAATAAGGCCATGTCTAACTTTTTTTTTTAACACTGTGGTTATTCTAATAATGGTCTTAATTTTCACAAAACAAGGCACATATCAGGCCACCTATTTCAGATCTAACCAAAAGCCCACTGAAGTCAGTGAAAACACTCTCAGGACTCCAATGATCTTTGGATCAGGCCCTTAAAGCAGGACTCTCAATTGACTTAAAAATCCCAAGATGAAAGTTATGGCCCAACATCACTTCACTTAGCACCTGCCAGCTAATAATATTGCAACAACCTGTGCTACAGATAAACATACCATTCTATAGTGCTAGAACAAAAATGATTTTGAAATTAAATACTTGTAAACATTTTTCAGGGCTGCGCAGAGATTTTGGGGGGCCCTGGGCAAAATCTGAAAGTGAAGCCCCTCCCCCATCCTTCCAAAAAAATTATTATGGAGACAAAAGAGTTTAAGGAGGTGGGGTGAGACGGTGCCATAGAAGGCCCAGGCTTGTGAGGGGTCTGCCCTGCATGCAGCTAGGGGGCTGTTCCAAATCCCACCTCTCCCTGAGCTCTGGAGCAGTATCTCTGATCTGGTTCCTACTTCGGGCTCCAGGCCTGGTGCATTCCCTTGGGCCCGGCGCAATGAGCCCAGTGGCAGTGGTGGTATCTGGACCTGGTCAAGCTGGGAAAGTGGCTCCCCGCACTGTCAATGGCAGGCACCAAACCTGAGTGGCACTGCCACCCAGGGCACCAGGTCACAATGCTCTCACTCAGATTCGTCCCGGCCACTTCTCCATCATTTTGGGGGCCGGGGGCAAACTGTCCCGTTTACGCTCCCCTCAACCCAAGGTGGCCCTGCCTCTGATACATCTTCCTGGCTCTAAATACTTGAAATTAAAAATTCAGTCTGAATAAAAATAAAGGCAAAAAATAGGTCAAAATATAAAAGACAAGGGGGCAGATCCTCTGCTGGTACAAGTTGCCTCTATATATGGATACCATACATGTAAACACCATATGACAACTCACAGCAGCAGAGGATCTTCCCCCACAGATCTCCAGGCGGAGAGAGACAAACAGAGATGTTTCCTGTCTAAGTAGCTTCTATTTATGCCTTTTTAAAAAACTTGCAAATTCTTAACAGCAAATAAACTGATCGTGTAAATTCTCCCCTCCCTTTTGCCTTGGGGAAATGATATTTATACCTGCAAATCTTCATACTGAAATAAACCTACCTGGAAAATATCGCTGGCACATTTTCTACACAGGTTATGCTGACAGGGAAGGATGACCACAGGTTTAGTAAACATCTCTAAACAGATGGGACAAATAAGTTGTTTCTCCAGGTTATCCATGGTTTGCTGCTCTTTGGAAAAGGACTTGTAATTCAGAGAAGTGCTCATCTCCTAGCTGTTCCAAGGTGCATATGTCCAGAATAAAAGGGTACCGTCGATCAGTTTCCGGGTTAGTTTCCTTGAAATAATTCCACAGCTTGTGTGATCAAATGTCCTTTGAATTTCTTTCACTGGAGGACATTGTTAAAACAAAGAGCTGAAGGGAGCTGGAGCCGTTTTTAGCAGCACAACGTCACAAGTTGCCATTCTAACTTGTCCATATATGCAAGTGACACAAGGACAGATTCAGACAGGTGATGGATTACAGAGATGAGAGATCAACATTCCTGTCTCAGAGAGAGGAGGAGGCGGAGGAAGGGGAGAGGAGTTGACAGTTGTCACTGACACATGGCAGCACTCACCCCTTGGAGAAGCACAAGTGTTAACTGCACAGCGAATGCAATCTAGTTCATTCTTATCTCTGCACCATAGTGAAAATTATAGGGCCCTGAATAACCTGATGTCACTTTCTGGTGAAGCAAAAGACTATTATCAGGAATAGTAATGTAACAACCATTGTTTAATTACTGTATGTAATAAATACAATTTTAATAAACTGAAAAGTTACAACAACTTTAATAAACTGCAATAATTTGACTTTGAAGTATTAATAAACTCAAAGCCTGAATTTCAGTAGCACTGAGTACTCACAAATCTGATGGAAGACAGTAAGAGCTGTGAATAAAGTGTAATAACTTTAAACAACTAATATAAAAATTCTCCTGACTTTATAATTGCTTGAACTTCCTTAGGTAACTAGAACTTAATTTAGAGTGACTATTTGGTCCATTCATTCCATAGCAATTAAAGAATTCCAGTTCCTGATTAAAAGCACAAAAGATACATGAAGAGATTTAATTTTTACTAGCAGATAGGTGATAATTGTGCATGTTTTCCATATCCATAATATAATCCAAATATACTTAAGCTTTGGACACTGCTGATGTTTATATCTGTTTATTAGACACATGGAGCCTTCAAAACTTGGCACTTGTTCTAGAGTTATTTTTAAAATGACAATTTCCCAGATAATTTCTGGCATGTGATGCCTGATCTTAGGGCAAAGCCATCTGTGCTTCTATTTGCCAGTAATTTATCACACAACTGTACAAACAATACATATTCCATCTCCAAATTTAAGCCCAATCCCCAAACATACTGTAAGGAATTGCACTGTCTGCTTACATACTGTACATGCAATTAACATATTATCTTCAGTGTTATTTAACTATAAGAATAATTAGAGGAATACAGAATAATTGATCAGTAAAGTACCTTATAGATGGCCTTATTGTTTACAATAGTTAATGTTCATGAAGTGTTTTGAATAGGAAAAGTGCTATACATGTGCTATAGGCTATTAACAAACGTGGTGTTCTCTGGGACAAGATGGACCTAAATTCAATAGCATGACATCTAGTTTTCATGCAACACCAAAGCAGCGGTCTGGAAACTCTGCAGCAGATTCTGGTGAATTAAAAAAAAAATGGAGGTTTTTGCTGACATACATATGAAAATAAGTAATACACTTTGTATGCAAAGTAAGCGAATCACGTTAAATTCAATTAATTTTAGTCTGCTGTTGATTTTCAAGGTAAAGTCAATGGGGCCAGGATTTCACCCAAAATGTATAAATATATGAGACCTTGTCTACACAAGAAAGTTGCACCAGTTTGACAAAATCAGTTTCAGATCATACCTTTAATGAAACCGGTGCAACTTTCTTGTGCAGACAAGGCCTTAAAAGTTGTCAGGGGGAAGTTGTTTTTGCAGCTGAATTGGGGACAGCAGGGAGTTTTGGCACCAGGCAGAGAATGGTGGAAAGGGAAGTTTCTGGCAATAGGGAAGAGATGCATCTCTTTCCCTTCCCTCTGTGGCAGAGTCAGAGATGACTGTTAGTGTCTATGGAAGTTTGAAGTCCTCATTCCCTCTCCCCCAGCCCTCAACCAGCTTGTCCCTTCTGCATTCCTCCCTTCCACTTCCTTTAAACTCGGTAGAGAAAGGGGAGAAAGGGAGCTTTTGCTTTATGCAAATGACGAGGCCTGTTCTTCTAGCCTATGAAGTAAAGCAGAAGATGATGATCTTCTGAGACAAAAGCTAAATAATACAAGTATCGATGTACTAAAATGTTTGTACACAACTGCACAGAAACAAGCAAGCCAAACTGGAAGGGCTACTAAATGATGGAGACTATGATGCAGTGGCGTAACTGGAATTTGATGGAATGTCAGTATAGATGGGTATAATCTCTAAGCAGCCAAGACTGAGAGGGAAGACAAGGTGTTCTGTGTAGAAACGTTTATGCTGCCAATAAGCTGCAGAAGAGAGTGGGGGTGGAATTATTTTAGTAGAAACTCACTGAGGAGGCAGAAGTGGCTCACAGGAGCCTCTTGTTAATAAGCCTTTGATGGTAAGGAGAATCTCAGCTATGGTGGCAAGAAGTAAGGGCTCTACTTCTTAGGGTTACCATAATTTAATTTAAAAAAAGGAGGACACTCCACGGGGCCCTGGCCCCGCCCCAATTCCGCCCCCAGCCCCGCCCCTTCCCAAAGCCCCCGTCCCAACTTTGCCCCGTCCCCTGAACGCTCTGCCCCCTGTTCCTCCCCCTCCCCTGCTTCCTGCGAATCAAATGTTCACAGGAAGCCTGAAACAGGGAGGCAGCAGGTAAGCTGGGGCTGGGGCTGGGGCGGGGCCCAGTGCGGCCCGGCCCAGTCCGGCCGAGCGGCTCCCTCTGGCAGCCGGCTAGCCCAGGCCAAGAGGCTCTGACCCCAGCGTCTCCCGCCTGGCTCGGGCCCTGGGGTGCCGGCCCCCGACCAAGCACCGTCGGCCCCGGCCAAGCACTGCCGGCCCGGGCCCCCGGCCGAGCACCGCCGGCCCCGCCCGGCCCCATCCCCCGGCCAAGCACCGCTGGCCCCAGCCCGGCCCCCGGCCGAGCACCCCTGGCCCCGGCTCCGCCCCGCCGGCTCCGGCCCGGCCCCGCACCACTGGCCCCGCACCCCCAGCCCCAGCCAAGCACCCCCGGCCGAGCACCGCTGGCCCCGGCCCCCGGCTCCCCACTGCCGGCCCCGGCCTGGCCCCCGGCCCCACACCCCTGGCCCCAGCCGAGCACCCTCGGCTCCGCACCGCCAGCCCCAGCCCCCGGCTCCTGGCCCCGCACCGCCGGCCCCTTCCTCCCTCCCTCCCTATTTTCCTGGACATGTCCGGCTTCTTGGGATTTCCTCCTGGACGGGGATTTGAGGCCCAAAAAGCCAGACATGTCCAGGAAAATCCGGACGTATGGTAACCCTACTACTTCTGCAGCAGGAGTCTGAGGGAACCTACAGATGCCACCCTAAACACATTTTTAGATGAAATAAATCAGTTACATTTGAAATGTAGCCCCAAAGAACCATCTAGTGAACCCTCCTTTAAATCTGCAGGCTGGCCCTCGGTGCAATGGTCTGATAATGGTGGGCGGGAGTCAGTTACATTGTAGCAGAGAGGAGATGGCA
Source organism: Trachemys scripta elegans (assembly GCF_013100865.1). Lineage (NCBI taxonomy): Eukaryota > Metazoa > Chordata > Testudines > Emydidae > Trachemys > Trachemys scripta. The sequence goes on along the minus strand of NC_048299.1, from coordinate 222,970,705 downwards.
AAAAACTGTTTCATAAGCCCACCCACATATGCTAAGGCCAGCTCTGCTTGTTAAAATGTTCTGCCTTTTAAGTATGGGACTACACACTTGGCAGCCTTCACACTGCATGGGTGCCTGCTATTGCAGTGGTTGTAGCAGATGCCGCAAGGGAATCTTAAGGAGCACATGGAAGATGTACCACCTCGTCCCCACAACCAAGCCCTCCCTGTTAGCTGCTGCAGCAGCAAAGTAGACAAATCCAACCTGCCTCTGCACTAAGTGACAGTCTGGCAACCCACCCCTCTCCCTGTCAGTGCCAACGGGACCAGCTCCACCTAGATTCTGAAGAACCTCTACTGAGAGGGAGCCTGGAGCCTCACTACCTCTCCCTGACTCCCACCAACACCCAGAGGAAACCCAGTCCCTGACAGCAGGTAGGGAAGACCATCAGCAGTCAGGATAGAACTGCCCTCCTCAAAAACCAAAGAAGACCCATTTCTCTAACTATCCAGCCCATCAACACACAGGATCTACTCCCCATCCCCTACCCCAGTCCACCAATGATACCACTCTTGAAAACCTATTTGTGTGTTTCACCTTTAAACATCTCCAGGCTTTATTCCATACCAGTTGTTGTGCATAAAATATTCACCCCAATTTAATCCAGAAAACCAGTCCCTCAACCCCTCCAAATCCTCCTGAAGACCCATTTCTGCTGTGACACTTACAAGAAATTGGTCTAGCAGTGATGGCTACATGGAGCAGTCATCTTGGAGGGCTGATTTAAGTTAGTTTATTAAGGAAAAAGAATCATATGATTCAAAGCCATCTAGCTGGGCATATAACTAGCCAGTGTAACCACATGATCTTAATATTGTTACCCTTGTCCTACCTTGTCTTCAAGCCATGGACCATGTCTTTCCATGTGTTTGTGCAGAGCCTAGCTTTACCAAACCTCAGTCCCAACTGGGGGCTTACATGCTAAAGCACTAAATAAATAGATTTTATTTTAGAGGAGAGTCTTCTACCCAAGGAATGTCATGTGTGTTGTTGAACCCAAGCAGGAACTATCGAAGAAGCACCTTGTTGCAGTGGAATAAGATATTCTTGATATCACTGAAATAGCTGTAAGAGCCTCTATATTTGTAATATATTAAAATTTGAGGCCCGTGGAGTGGAAGCTGGGGAGGAAGTCACCCATGGAAGATTAACAGAACGCAATGAGCTTAAAGGGATTTGATGGAGTAGGGTGAGGTTGTGTGGTATCATGGGTTTCAAGTTCAGAGAATTCTATTATTTTATAGTTTCCTATCTTGAACTTACATTACACAACATTCCTCAATGTCACCCCTGTAAATTCTGCCCTATTACTATCTATGGCAGAAGCAACTGCCTCTAAGGCTGCATCTTCACTAACAAAAAAGGTGTGTTTTTAGCACAGGATAATTAACATCCATTAGCTATCCTGCTGCAAAAACATAGTGTAAAGATGGCATTCCATGAGATAAACTAGGCCAGGCCAGTCCCAGGTACGGGTATAGCACTGATCTCACCTACCTACCTCACAGTAAACACTATAAACACCGTGTCTCCACTTAGGATTTTACAGCGAGATAACTACCACACATTAGTTCTCTCTCTATAAAAAAAGAAACACCTTTGAGTCAGTGAAGACAAAGCCTAAGTCTTTCTTTATACAATGTCCCCATCATTTATCACCATTAAATGGCTGTTTTACATTCTTTTACTCCTTAGCTAGTAGCAACATTCTCAACTGCTCTGAATAAATGCAGTGCCAGTGCCATGGGGCTGCAGCCGAGAAGCCCCACAGGGGCCCCAGCAAGTAGGGATGATGTCTGGAAGTGATACTCCACCACTTCTATGCCCATGAACTGGGGATCAACTGGATCTAAGACTATGTCTACACTACAGCCTATGTTGCAAAACTTACATTGTTCAGAGGTGTGAATATTCCACCCCCACGAGAAACATAAGTTACATTGACATAAGGGCTTGTAAGCACAGAACTGTGTTGGCAGGAGAGTTTCTCTCACCAACATAGCTTCAGCCACTCACCGAGGTGGGTTTTTTATTCTGATGGGCGAGCTCTCTCCTGTCGGCATGGAGCGTCTTCACTAAGGCCTTGTCTACACTGGCAAGTTTCTGCGCAGTAAAGCAGCTTTCCACGTTGTAACTCCCGAGGTGTACACACTACCAAGCCACTTAGTGAGCAGAAACTGAACAGTTGCAGCACTGTAAAAAAACCACCCTGACGAGAGGCATACAGCTTTCTGAGCCGGCGGTACAGCAGTGTGCTGCCAGTGTAGACACCATGGTCAATTACAGTGCTGTGATTGGCCTCTGGGAGGTGTCCCACAATGCCTCTTCTTGTCTCTCTGGTCATCGGTTTGAACTCTACTGCCCTGCCCTCAGGTGACCAACCGTCATCCCAACTCCCAATTCCTTGGGAATTTTGAAAGTCCTCTTCCTGTTTGCTCGGTGACACATGCAGTGGTCTCAGCTCATCTTTCCAGGTGACCATGCCTGCTCCACACACCAGGCGATCCCCTGCTTGGAGCAATGCCGAGCTGCTGGACCTCATCAGCATTTGAGGAGAGGAGGCTCAAGTTCCAGTTCCAGCTGTGCTCCAGCCATAGGAATTATGATACCTATGGACAGATTTCATGATGCATGACAGAAAGGGGCCATGACCGGAACACATTGTAGTGCAGGGTCAAAGTGAAGGAGCTGCAGAACACCACCACAAGCTGCGGGAGGCAAACCGATGCTCCAGTGCTGAGCCCACGAGCTGCCGGTTCTACAAAGAGCTGGACGCGATACTCAGTGGTGACCCCACCTCCACTGCGAAGGCCACTGTGGATACTTCGATGGCTTGCGTTCCAGTCGAGAGTGGACCGAGCCAGGAGGAGAAAATCTTGGCTGAGGATGTGAGGGGGGAGAGGGATCCAGAGGCAGAGGACGACTCGGAGGACAGAGATGCATGCAGCCAGGAGCTCTTCTCTACCCCGGAGGAGGCTAGCCAGTCACAGCAGTCGGATCTTGGCGAAGCGCAAACAGGAGAGGAGGCCCCTGGTAAGTGGCTTTGATTTTAGGAATCGCTGAAGTGAGTTGTTGGTGGCAGGAGGGTTGCAGAAAGCAGGCTTGTGTCTGCATGATACATGTACCACAACATGCCTATTGTGAGCAGCGGAACAGGGTGTTGATTAACAGGGTGTTGATTAAAAACCTCTAAGGATGGAGATTCCACCACCTCCCTAGGTAACCTATTCCAGTGCTTCACCACCCTCCTAGTGAAATAGTGTTTCCTAATATCCAACCTAGACCTCCCCCACTGCAACTTGAGACCATTGCTTCTTGTTCTGTCATCTGCCACCACTGAGAACAGACTAGCTCCATCCTCTTTGGAACCCCCCTTCAGATAGTTGAAGGCTGCTATCAAATCCCCCTCACTCTTCTCCTCTGCAGATTAAATAACCCAGTTCCCTCAGCCTCTCCTTATAAATCAAGTGCCCCAGCCCCCTAATCATTTTTGTTGCCCTCTGCTGGACTCTCTCCAATTTGTCCACGTCCCTTCTGTAGTCAGAAGGACCAAAACTGTACGCAATACTTCAGTTGTGGCCTCACCAGTGCCGAATAGAGGGGAATAATCACTTCCCTCAATCTGCTGGCAATGCTCCTACTAATACAGCCCAATATGCAGTTGGCCTTCTTGGCAAGAAGGGCACACTGCTGACTCATATCCAGCTTCTTGTCCACTGTAATCCCCAGGTCCTTTTCTGCAGAAGTGCTGCTTAGGAAGTTGGTCCCCAGCCTGTAGCAGTGCATGGGATTCTTCCTTCCGAAGTGCAGGTCTCTGCACTTGTCCTTGTTGAACCTCATCAGATTTCTTTTGGCCCAATCCTCCAATTTGTCTAGGTCACTCTGGACCCTATCCCTACCCTCCAGTGTATCTACCTCTCCCCCCAGCTTAGTGTCATCTGTGAACTTGCTGAGGGTGCAATTTATCCCATCATCCAGATCATTAATAAAGATGTTGAACAAAACTCCGCTTGATACCGGCTGCCAACTAGATATCACTACCTGTTGAGCCTGACAATCTAACCAGCTTTCTATCCACCTTATACTCCATTCATCCAATCCATACTTCTTTAACTTGCTGGCAAGAATACTGTGGGAGACCGTATCAAAAGCTTTGCTAAATCACTTGATCATTGCCTGTTAGGTTCACTCCCCCTGGGGCACCTGGCATTGGCCACTGTCGGTAGACAGGATACTGGGCTAGATGGACCTTTGGTCTGACCCAGTATGGCCTTTCTTATGTTTTTATGTTCTTATGTTCTAAAGTCAAGATATATCACATCTATCGCTTTTCCCATATCCACAGAGCCAGTTATCTCATCATAGAAGGCAATTAGGTTGGTCAGGCATGACTTGCCCTTGGTGAATCCATGTTGACTGTTCCTGATCACCTTCCTCTCCTCCAAGTGCTTCAAAATGGATTCTTTGAGGACCGGCTCCATGATTTTGCCGGGGACTGAAGTGAGGCTGACCAGTCTGTAGTTCCCCAGGTTCTCTTTCTTCCCTTTTTAAAACATTATAGAGCACCAAGTGGACACGTTCCAGGCGCTACTAGCACTGCAAACTGAGCAGCTCCGTGTCCGCCCTCCCCTGCAGCCGCTGTCACAAAACTCTTTCCCATGTGTGACGTTATTGATATAATCTGGGACCATATAGATCATTGTTGCAACCAAGGTCCTGTAGTGGCACCAAATTTTGCATAAAGGGGGTCAAATGAGGTGTCTAAGACAAGGTTATGGTTTACTGGTTATGATTATGCTGTCTATATGTGTGTATCAATTTTGTAGCTGAAGTTATGAATATTGGCTCTATACTGTCTGTATTTCAAACTTATGCTATGCTTCTGGGAAACATCCCAGACAAGTTGGTGTTAGCTCTGCCTAGCCTGCTTATTGGCCCATTAAGAACCATCAGCTATACAATTGACCCATTGAGAGAAGGCAAATACGTCTTGCAACTCAGCAAAGTATGCAGGGACTGGCCCATGTGACTCCAGACTCCATTTTGCTGTAATTTTCCACAGTAAGGACAAAGAGGTGTTCTTACACCTGTAAAAGACTATAAAAGGCTGATACCTCTCCTCCATCTTGTCTTCAATCTTGCTTCTTACCTCTGGAGGGATTTTGCTACAAACTGATGCTCTGAACAATGGACTGAATGACCCATCCCAGCTGTGGATGTACTCCAGAGACTTGATTTTAAACCTGCAGTTTATTCTATCACTGCTACAAGCCTGAACCAAGAACTTTGCCATTACTGTATGTAATTGATAGCTCTCATCTGTATCTTTTTCCTTTTATGAATAAACCTTTAGATTTTAGATTCTAAAGGATTGGCAACAGCGTGATTTGTGGGTAAGATCTAATTTGTATATTGACCTGGGTCTGGGGCTTGATCCTTTGGGATCAGGAGAACCTTTTTCTTTTACTGGGGTATTGGTTTTCATAACCATTTATCCCCATTACGAGTGGTAGTGGTGGTGATACTGGGAAACTGGAGTGTCTAAGGGAATTGCTTGTGTGACTTGTGGTTAGCCAGTGGAGTGAGACCAAAGTCCTCTTTGGCTGGCTGGTCTGGTTTGCCTTAGAGGTGGAACAACCCCAGGCTTGGGCTGTAACTCCCCTGTTTGAGCAATTTGTCCTAAATTGGCACTCTCAGTTGGGTCCCGCCAGAACGAGCATCGTTACACCATGCACCCCCCAGATACCGCCAACACACTCTTATCAACCTCCTGGCTCCAGTCTGTACTCGCGGCATTCCACTCCTCCCCTGCCACAGTCCAGCACTGCAGACTCCCAGTACCCACTGCACTCAGCACCCATCCCTCTGCAGTTTAGCCCCGCTGAAGTACAGTACCCTCTGCGCTGTACTCCAGAGGACAAGGTAGCATATGATACCTGGACATACACAAATCTTTAACCATCCCGGGACCCCACCTCCTCCGGGGACCCTCCCTTCCCCCGTCCCACTCAGTGCTGATGTGTTTTTTTGTTTGTCTCTCTCCACTGGTTGTTTTTTAATAAAAGAATTGTGTTGGTTTGAAAGCAATCTTTATTCCATTAATTGAAAGCAAACAGAGCCCTGCAAAGCAACAGACAATTATTTTAAACCTTCATGTTGCATCGTCTGTACCAATCACAATCACCTTCCAGCATTACAAGCACTGCACTCCTGAGCATTGCAACAATTATTAGTGGCTTTCAGCTTCAAATTGCTGCCTCAAGGCACCCCTGATCCTTATAGCCCTGCGCTGCACCCCTCTAATAGCCCTGGTCTCTGGCTGGTCAAATTCAGCCTCGAGGTACTGATCCTCAGCGGTCCAGCCCTGAGTGAAGTTTTCACCCTTCCCTTCACAAATATTATGGAGTGTACAGCACATGGCTATAAGCATAGGAATATTGTTATCGGCCAGGTCCAGCCTCCCAAATAGGCAGCACCAGAGGGCATTTAAATGGCCAAAAGCACACACAACAGTTATTCTGCACTTGCTCAGCCTCTTGTTGAACCGTTTCTTGCTGCTGTCAAGGTGCCCCGTGTATGGCTTCATAAGCCACGGAATTAAGGGGTAGGCAGGGTCTCCCAGGATCACAATGGGCATTTTGACTTCCCCTTCAATGATCTTCTGGTCTGGGAAGAAAGTCCCTGCTTGCAGCTCCCTGAACAGGCCAGTGTTCTGAAAGATGAGTGCGTCAGGCACTTTTCCAGACCAGCCAGCGTTAATGTCCGTGAAATGCCCACGGTGATCCACAAGCTCCTGGAGAACCATAGAGAAATACCCCTTCCGATTAACGTACTCAGTGGCTAGGTGATCTGGTGCCAGAATTAGAATATGCGTGCCGTCTATCACCCCTCCACAGTTAGGGAAGCCCATTTGTGCAAAGCCATCCACAGGGTCACACACGTTGCCCAGAGTCACGGTCTTTTGGAGCAGTATGCGATTAATGGCCCTGCACACTTCCGTCAACACGAGTCCAACGGTCGACTTTCCCACTCCAAACTGGTTAGTGACTGATCGGTAACAGTCTGGAGTAGCCAGCTTCCACAGTGTAATCGCCACGTGCCTCTCCAACAGCAGGGCAGCTCTCATTCTCATGTCCTTGTGCCGCAGGGCTGGAGCGAGCTCATCACATAGTCCCATGACTGTGGTTTTCCGCATCTGAAAGTTCTGCAGCCACTGTTCATCCCAGACGTGCATGATGATGTGATCCCACCACTCAGTGCTGGTTTCCCCAGCCTAAAAGCAGTGTTCCACTGTGGTCAGCACCTCTGTGAATGCCACAAGCAATCTCGTGTCGTAGCTACTACGCGTGGTGAGATCAATGTCGCACTCCTCTTGCCTTTGTAGTTTAAGGAATAACTCCACTGCCACTTGTGACGTGTTAGTCAGAGTAAGCAGCATACTGGTCAACAGTGCGGGATCCATTTCTGCAGACCGAAGAGGCAGAACGCGGAGTACACAAACCATTGAAATATGGTGCTAAATGCGGACGAAAGCACAGGGACTGCTGGGTTGCAAAGCAATGCATCGTAGGGCAATTGGGACAGGACCCAGGATGCCCCGTGACCCCCTCCGCCTTCCCAGAACTCTTAGTGGCAAAAGAGGAAGAGATGCTCTGTGGGAAGCTGCCCAGAGTGCACTGCTCCGAATACTGATGCAAGTGCCGCAAGTGTGAACACGCTATTGCACAGGCAACTGATAGTGTGAACACACGACAGTGGTTTCCCTTCAGCATTCTCTGAACGGCTCTGTAACTGTTAGTGCTCTAACTCTGACAGTGTAGACATACCCTAACCGTACCAACACAGTGGTGCCACTTCAGCGCTGTACGTATAGACATGGCCTTAGTCGCCTCCACTCACAGATACAGAAGGAATGATCCAGTCCACAGAAATTAGCTCTAGATATGGCTCCTTGCCCACACAACAAAATGAAATCAGATTAACATCGCAATGCAGTGTTCTTATGATCATTCTTAATCATCACTTAATTGACTCTGATGCTAGCTTTTGTGAAACCGGGAAGCCAGGTGCCAGCTCAAACTAAGGTCACAAAGTTTACACTGAACACTCAATGATGCATAGCTGGAAGCTGTCTGTCTGACTTGTAAGTTAATATTGATAAAACAGGTATTAGAATTATGAGCAAGTGTACAGAGTTTATACTCTATTGAATGCTTGTGATTTGCTCCATGCATTAATCTTAATTCTAATATCTGTATTCCAAATTACAACCTGATGTGTGTGGTTGTACTGTGAGCCTCTGTCAGTGTATGAATAATCATAGAGAAGCGGAACATTAATTAGTGTGAAGAGATGCTCTTCTACCGAAATTGTTACACCCTCCCAATAGGAGACCCATTATTTCTGTCTAGACTCAGTTTCCCTCCTATAACTGGAAATTCAATACATTTTCATAGAGAACCTGTCAACAAAAGATTAAAGACTCTTGTTGTTCTTATGCTCTCTTCACCGTGAAGATGAGACATAGAAATGGACTCCTATTCTAAGCAGAGATTACAGCTCAGAGCACATACCAGGAGGACGACAAACACCCCAAACCAAAGGAACTAAGAATACGAAAGTACCTCAACTCAACAAGGAAAGGTGACAGAGCAAACTACTCTGTTCCCGGTTCCTTAACTTTCAAAAAAATACACCTTTCCAGAGACCATCACAGAAACATACAAACGCCTCTGCCTTGCACACGCACCCATACCTAACACCTCTGTTCATGACAACAAGAAGAGCAAAAACTGCAAAGGAAAAGGGACCAGTTGCCTCTCTGCCCGCGTAATCAGCGCACAGCTCGAGGACAGCAAAACTTCAGATTATCTACGGACAGCCAGAAATTCCGCCAGATCGGGCTTGTAGCAATTCTCCGCCAGAAGCCTTTTACACACTATGTGCAATCACGGTTGCCCAAAGAAATCCCAGCTCTACAAATGGGATGGACAAAAGCCCCAAACGGAAAGAAATGGAACCACTCCCTCACACTACTCCATCAATTGAGCTCTATGACGCTGAGGAAAAATGGACAAAGAGAGAGCAAACCATTGAAACGCACACATTGCCAGGTCCTGTGATGAAGAAATAGTTTTCCAGATAGTTAGCTTCTGATAGTTATGATCAGTGATATCTATTAGGTATGTGAATAAGCACATGAGGCTCATAACAAACCTAACTGGAGAAAGAACATCTTTTTAAAATTATACTTTAATTGATCTTCCCTCATGGACTAGCGAGTGCCATGCACTCTGTTGGGTAACCCCCAAGCATTGGAGACTCTGGTGTGGTCTGAGTCCTGGTTTAAGCTCTACCTGTGTGAGTAAAATAAGGTTGCCTTGTCAAGATCACCACAGCAGCAAGTTCTTTCTGCTGAGCCTTAAAACTAGACAGGTCAACCTTTCCAGGTGGATTAATTAGCTCAGCTGGGTTGCGGTAGGACCACCTGATTAATCAGCCTGCCTGATTGGCTGAAGGAAGCCAGCAGGCCTGCTTTTAAGGTCACCAGCAGCAAGTAACTAACTGCCCAATGTGTATGCTATTGCCTATAGCTACAATTATGTCTCTATTTGCTTCCTAAATTCTTGTATATCAAGAACTCCTTAGTCAAAGGGCACCAAATTTGGATCATTAACAGAGCATAGCACCCCCTGAAACACACCAAATGTCAAGGCAAACCAAGTAAGCATGTCAATTATAGAGCACTTAGCAGAGCTGCCCTTTAAACAGAAAGCTGGTCTTAGCCTTAACTATACCTAGTACCTCAGTTTAATGAGAAGAAGAGAAAAAATTCCAAAGTAAATTGGACAAGCTGCTTGCCTGCCTGTGTATTCATTGCATAGGGCAAGGGCAGCAACTCTTCAGATTATCTATGGGATAGTCCAGTAACTCATTACAAGAAAATCCTTGAGCTGGGGCTTGTAACCATTCTCAACCAGAAAGGTTTTACGTACATTGAGCAATGACAGTGGTAAAAATAAATACGTACACTACCAATGTGATGGACAAAAACCCAAGACTCAGGGAAATGGAATTGCTTCCTGCCAGTACTTGATTAATAGAGCTCACGGATGAAAGGTAGACAAAATGGAATCTAATGTTTGAAACACTCTCAAAAACAAACACATTGCTACAATTTTTACAATAACAGCACAGAGCAGCAGGCTTTTTGCTCACCCCCCATTCTGCTTCTTCCCAGACAGCAAAACCTAACTCCCCTGCACCTCTACCCTACCACTCAGGAAAAAAAAAAACAACAACAAAAACAAGTGGGAGAAAAACAAAAGCAAACAGCTTTTATCTAAGCCAACAGTGGAGAGAAGCCAGAGACTCCATGAAGTATAGCCATGCTACAGTAATTAGTATGGCCAGTCTATTTTGTATCAAAGTTGCCCCAAGATGAGGGCGATAATGAATGGAACTTCTAAGCCTTAAAATCGATACTGCTTGCACTGTGGGTACGGGAGGGCAAAGAAAAAGGAACTCTGCCTATAAAAGGTGTCCAAGGTACTCAGAAGCAGGTGTGGCAGATGAAAGTAGTTGCAAGTTGTGTTTTAACTCAAGTACATTTCCAATTGCCAGTGGCCCATGAAATGAATAAAATATGGTAATGGCCACAATCCAAGCTCGAAAGAAGAGTGTGCAGCGAAGGCAAAACTTTCCTTCAAGCTGCAGTCAAACCAGCAACCAAAGAGATAGAAGGTAGAAGAAAAAAAGAGGAGAGAAGAAAAAAAAACCCTACATCTTAGAGAATGCAGGCACCAATCCTGTTATTATTTATATAATAAGGAAGCCTTTGGTCACTTGAGCCAATTCCACCCTACCCTGTCATAACTCCACAAACCTCGTCCAGAGATTTCATCTTTATAGTGTATAACAAATTACCTTCATACTTACTTACACAACACCTTGGAAAGGACCTCCACTCAGCAAGTACAGTGTACATAGCAGAATATAGTTTGCACTTTTTTTCTTCAAAGATGCTACAGGTCCACTGCATCCTACCACATACTGCTCTGTTTTGCAGTCAAAAAAATATCTTGGACTTCAGCTAAAGAAGGAGAAAAGCATAAATTACCTTTCCCAGGAAAACAAATAAAAACTGGCATACAACAGTTAACAGATAGTATGGCCAGAAGGGATAGATCAACTAGTCTGACTTCCTTATATATCACAGGCTTTTTAAGTTCATCCAGTTATCCCAGTAAGACCAGTAAATTGTGTTTTTCTAAAGCATACATTCTAGAAAGCTATCCAGTCTTGATTTGAAGATATTGAGAGATGAAGAATCTAGCACTTTTCTTGTAAGTTTTTTTCAATGGTTAATTAACCTATTTAAAAAATTGTGTCTTATTTCTCAATTGAGTTTGTCTGGCTTCAGCTTCCAGCCTTTTGTTCTTGGTATCCCTTTCTGAGCTAGATTAAAGAGGCCTTTTGTACCTGGAATGTTCTCCCTCTAAAGATATTTAAAGTCTGTAATCAAGTCCCCTCTCTATTTTTTTTTTTTTTTTGATAAGCTAAACAGTTTGTGGTCTTTAAGTCTTTATACAGCATTTTCCCTAGCCCTCAAATTATTTTTATATATCTTTTTGCACCTTCTCTGATTTTTCAAATGTGGACCCATGAACTGTGTGCAATATTCTAGTACTGGTCTCACTAATGTCATAGACAGAGGTAAAATCATTTCCCTACTCCTAATGTTTGATCTGAGCATCAATGGCATTCATGAATTTATCCCCACAGCTTTATGTCTATACAGCAACTGGGAGGTGTGATTGCAGCACATGTAGACATACCTGAGGTAGCTTTGATCTAGTAGGCTCCTCATTGCAGTGTATACATATATGGTAGGATAAGAAGTTTAATGTCTTTCCCATGGTCATACAAGAATTCTGAGGCAGAACTGAACATAGATTTTCTGAGTGTTATGCTAATGCTTAACCCATAAGATCTCCTTATATTTGACCAGGTTTGGCACAGGCTCCTGCACATGTTGCAAGATGAAATATTCTCTGAACATATGCAAATAATTTTAAGAACTGCTGAATCCTTGAGAACCAAACCAAATGTATTTTGTGGGTGATTTCCCTCCCAGCTGCTATTAGGAGTTGCTCTCTCTTGGGGCTTCCATGAATAGCAAAATCAGGTTGGAAGCCCTCCCACCACAGGGAATGAGGATATGCCTAACCTTGAGCTGGAGATGTAATTTCCAGCCTGAGCACATATATGCATGTGGCTGTGGGGGCAGTGAGACAGGCTGGCCGTCGCAGGTACCCTAACTACATACTCTGGTGGCTAGCCTATATTGTGAACCACACAGGCTATTTTTAGCATGCTAGCTTGATTAAAGCTAGCACATATATATCTAGTTGAGCTGGAAATTACACATCTAGCTGCAGAGATTATACTGTATAACCAGGGCCGGCTCCAGCTTTTTTGCCACCCCAACCAGCGAAGCAGAAAAAAAAAGATAAAGCTGCGATTGGAGGCACTTTGGCGGAAGCTCAACTGCGCCGCTTCATTCTTCGTTAGCAATTTGGCAGTGGGTCCTTCGCTCCGAGAGGGACTGAGGGACCCGCCGCCGAAGACCCGGATGTGCCGCCCCTTTCCATTGGCCGCCCCAAGCACCTGCTTCCTTCACTGGTCCCTGGAGCCGGCCCTGAGTATAACTATTTCAGTAAACACCATAAACTAGCCAAAATAAATGTGCTGGTACAAAAACTATGTAGCATCAAGCAGAGCCACTTACTGTTACTTGGGTGACATCTGGCACATTATTACCCTATTTGGGGATGGAAAGAAAATGATGATTTTTGGGGTATAATTTGTATTAGACAAATTATAAATGACTATGAAGGGGATTCTTTACCACGGTGCTGGATACAGCCAGGCAAGATGATGTAGTTTTAGCTAGATTTCTAGGTCACATACTAACTAATCACAGCCTGGCTATTTTGGTAATGCTCCATGTACAGTTCTAGCGCTTCCTACTGCTCTGTAACAAACCTAATCACAGTAACAAGAAACCCCCACAGGCTGAAAGCACCCAAGGGCCTGCTCCTTTGCAGCCTGTTCAGGGACTGTCCATAAAACAACGTGGCTCAGGGCCCTAGAGATGAAAGGCAAGAGGTGGATAACTGCCCCTGGGGACTCCCCACGGGGGAGGTGGGTCACGCTGCTGTAGCCTGGCCTGCACCACCGCTGTGCGCGGCAGCCCGCCCCCGCCTGAGCGCGGGCAGTGACCGGGGCTGGACGGGCAGGCGTGACCAGGCTTCCGGGGGGAAGGCAGGAACCACCCGGCCCCGCACCTGGCTCCCAGTTCGGTGGCAGAGCAAGCAGTGGCCGGGCCAGGGATGCTACCTGCGCTGGGGCGTTTTCCGCGCGCCTCCCTCCTCTAGTAACTGGATCTTGGGAACAAAACCATTCAAAATATGAAGAGAGAGAAAATAAAAACTTAGTCTCCTTCGAGCCGGAATCGAACCAGCGACCTAAGGATTCCCGCAGGCAGTTCCTCTACAGTCCTCCGCTCTACCAGCTGAGCTATCGAAGGGACATGGAAAAAACTTCCCCAGACACATACAAGAGTCTCAGACGAGCGAGTTCTAACTCCGAGCATGCGCACTACAAGAGAGCGGTGCAAGATGGAGCAGAAGCATCAGGGCCAAGGCCCGCTACTTGCCATGGGCTCCGCTCGGCGCGTGGTCAGACTCGCGGTCTCAGACTCGCTAACTGCACCAGTGGCCCAGCGAGTCCCGCACCCGCGGCTCCGGAGCGCGCTTCCCCAGGGGCAGGAAAGCTGGGGGAAGAGAAAGACCCCAGACTCTGCCCGCTCTCGCGGCTCTTTCCCTGCCCCCACCACCTCCTCCCTTCCCCGCTCATCCCTGCCCTGTCCCTCACTACCCCAAGGCTGATGGTTTGTTGACTCCTGCGCCGTATGGTCTGACAGCCCTGGCAGTACTCCCGTGCCCTACCCCCAGCGCTGCCTCTGCTTCTCCACAGCTCAGCTCTGTCTTTCTCCCCCTTGTTAGGTTTGCAGGGCCCATGTTTTCATCTGCCCCACAGAGTTGACAAGTGTTTGTCAAGATAGGTTTTTTTTAAATCATGGCTCCAAATTCTCACATGCGGACCATTGTTTTAGCACTTGCCTTTCACTGCGTCCGGTCCTTTGAAGGAAGAGCCTTTACTCCTGTCCTGTGCAGTATCCCTTGGGCTGCCATGGATTTCTGGGTGGGAGTAAGGCCTGGCCTACACAGAGCTTTTGTAGTGGTATAACTAGGGTTACCATACGTCCGGATTTTCCCAGACATGTCTGGCTTTTTGGGCCTCAAATCCCCGTCCGGGGGGAAATCCCAAAAAGCCGAACATGTCCGGGAAAATCGGGACATGCGGGGCCGGGGGTGCTGAGCCAGGGGCCAGGCCGGGGGTCGATGCTGAGCCGGGGGCCGGGGCTGGGCCGGCGGTGCTGGGCCGGCGGTGCTGGGCCGGGGGCTGGAGCCAGGCCGGCGGTGTTCGGCCAGGGGCCGGGGCTGGGCCGGCGGTGCTGGGCCGGGCCGGCAGTGCTGGGCGGGCCGGGGGTGCTCGGCCAGGGGCTGGCCCGGGGCCGGCACCCCAGGGCCCGAGTCGAGCCAGGCTGGAGACGCCGGGGGGGCCAGACTGGGCCGCGCCTCCTCCCCCCACCCCACCCCACCCCCGCTTACCTGCTGCCTGCTTCAGGCTTCCCGCGAATCAAATGTTCGCGGGAAGCAGGGGAGTGGGCGGAGTTGGGGCGGGGACTGTGGGAAAGGGGTGGAGTGTCCTCTTTTTGGACACTCAAAATATGGTAACCCTAGGTATAACTATTTACCAATATACCAGTCAAAGCCCTACCATGGACATGACTGTAGTGGTGACTTATAGACTCATAGATATTAAGGTCAGAAGGGACCATTATGATCATCTAGTCTGACCTCTTGCACAACGCAGGCCACAGAACCTCACCCACCCACTCCTGTAACAAACCCCTAACCTATGCCTGAGTTATTGAGGTCCTCAAATCGTCATTTAAAGACCTCAAGGTGCAGAGAATCCTCCAGCAAGTGACCCGTGCCCCACGCTGCGAGGAAGGCGAAAAACCTCCAGGGCCTCTGCCAATCTGCCCTGGAGGAAAATTCCTCCCCGACCCCAAATAGCAAGCAGGTGCCTGGGGCAGCCAATGAAGAGGGCAGCGGCACGTCCGGTTGTTCGGCGGCAATTCAGCAGAGGGGCTGGTACTCCCTCTCGGAGCAAAGGACCTGCTGGCGATCGCGGTGCTTTTTTTTTTTTTTTTTGCTGCTTGGGGCGGCAAAAATGCTAGATCCGGCCCTGCATGTGGGCAAGAGTCACCAGCCAGCACCCAGGAAAGAATTCTCTGTAGTAACTCAGATCCCACCCCATCTAACATCCCATCACAGACCATTGGGCATATTTACCTGCTAATAATCAACGATCAATTAATTGCCAAAATTAGGCTATCCTATCATACCATCCCCTCCATAAACTTATCAAGCTTAGTCTTGAAGCCAGATATGTCTTTTGCCCCCACTACTCCCCTTGGAAGGCTGTTCCAGAACTTCACTCCTCTAGTGGTTAGAAACCTTTGTTTAATTTCAAGTCTAAACTTCCTAATGTCCAGTTTATAGCCATTTGTTCTTGTGTTCACATTGGTATTAAGCTTAAATAATTCGTCTCCCTCCCTGATATTTATCCCTCTGATATATTTATAAAGAGCAATCATATCTCCCCTCAGCCTTCTTTTGGTTAGGCTAAACAAGCCAAACTCTTTGAGTCTCCTTTCATAAGACAGGTTTTCCATTTCTCAGATCATCCTAGTAGCCCTTCTCTGTACCTGTTCCAGTTTGAATTCATCCTTCTTAAACATGAGAGACTAGAACTGCACACAATATTCCAGATGAGGTCTCACCAGTGCCTTGTATAACGGTACTAACACCTCCTTATCTCTACTGGAAATACCTCGCCTGATGCATCCCGTATGACTTATGCCAGTATAGCTATTCCCCTTTCCATATGGAAAAAGCTATACTGCTACAAAGCACTTTTATATCAGTATAACTGTGCTCACAGTAGGAGGGGTCATATCACTTTATCAATACCAGCATAATTAAAGTAATAGTCTAGCTAAGCCCCAAGTGTCTGCTTTTGCACACCCCTCTGTAAGATCAGCTGTTTAGATTGCAAGCTCTTTGGGGCAAAGAGCTGATCTCATATTTGCCTTTAAATAACCTTCCACACTTTTGATACTATATAAGTATCCTCTAGCTCTTCGTGCTCCCTTCTACATTATCCACCCTAAAGGCAGGTTTAAACTTAAAAGGCTGGCTCAGTGCAGCTGTAATGAAGACATTACTATGCCAACAGGAGAGCTTCTCCTGTCAGTGTAGTTAATCCACCTTAGCAAGTGGCGATAGCTATGTTGATGGGAGTGTTTCTCCTGTCAACATAGCACTCTTTACACCGGGGATTAGGTTGGTATAACCGAATCGATCAGGAGTGATGTAGTTCTACTGATGTAAGTTTGTAATATAGACCTAGCCTCTGTATACTGTTACCCTAATGCCATATTTATAAGTTTGGGTAGAATAATACTATATGTCTCTCTATTCATAATCAAAAGTTAATATTCAGGGCCAGTGGCGCAATGGATAACGCGTCTGACTACGGATCAGAAGATTGTAGGTTCAACTCCTGCCTGGCTCGGGTGCTCTTTTCTGAGAAACAAGTCTCCTGAATTGTTTTCTTTCTGATATTTTACTAATTGATTATAGCTTGCCTGGGAGAAACTGCTGTTATAGCTAACGTTGCAAAACGACTTTCATTATAATTTACTAGTTTCACTCCACAACACTCTTAAAAACCCCAAACTTCTCCTTCTGACCTGAAGCTTCCTTTCTTGGTGTCAGACCACTGGAAAACCTTTTGGTTTCTGTAAAATACTTTCTGCTGTTTTTTTAATTTCTCTTTTGCACTTTTTTACTTTAAATTTGGCATTTTTGCCCTTTACAGTTACATTTTCATATTTCAGCCATCACATATTCAAATCGAGCAGCACAAGTTCCCAATAAGTCATGAGAATTTGAAAAAATAACTTTATGAAGTTATAAATACTTGAACTGGGTTTTGTGGACATGCAGTAAATCAGGACTTCAAACAGAGAGCTTGCCATTCCAAACTACTTTATAGTGCTCGCTTAGGGTTAACATACGTCCGGATTTTCCCGGACATGTCCGGATTTTTGGGCCCCAAATCCCCGTCCGGGGGGAAATCCCAAAAAGCCGGACATGTCCGGGAAAATCGGACATGCAGTCGGCTGCTCGGGTGCCGGGCCAGGGGTTCGGGGGGCCTGGCCGGCGGTGCCGGGCC